>NW_009952801.1:3245855-3251523 GCF_000747805.2 Chaetura pelagica
GTCACATCTTAATGCAAGAGCTACAGAGTACGAGGCTTTTTAGGTCAGTGTAATCGAGCTTTAGAGTTGGTGTGTTTTTTTTTTTGTTTTTCTTCGTGTTTGTTTTTTTTATGTCTGCTATGGTATGATGAACTATGCTATTTGTGCTGCTTCAGAGACATTACAAAGAATTAGTGCATGCAGAAAGAGTGTCAAACTAGAGCAACAGGAATTTATAGATGCGTGTTTTCTTTGAGCGCGATGACCCTCCAGGAGAGTCGGACATTCAAAGAAATTGCTGTGTAAGACCAGTTTTGTGTATACATTTTTCAAAAGCTTGCTGCTGCTGTGTGGGGAAGATAAGAACAATCATATTAAATGGCCATGAAGTGCCCAAGCTGTAGAGATGTTGCAAGTTTACATGATGCCCAGGAAAAGAAAGAAACCATTATCACCACAGGCAGTCTCCTAACATATGTGGCCCTCATTTTTCTGTTAGGGAATGAAGCCATCGTATAGAATGGGGCTAATTAAAGTGTTTCAGGGTTTAAGGAGATTTGCAGAGGATTTTACTGGTTTATGGGCTCTTTCTCTTACTCAGCAAGTCTTCAGAGACTTCTCAACCCTGCAGAACATGGGAATCCTACTAGCAAAAGCTGCACTGCCAGCTATGCCTGCCATGGCCCAAGCACTGCTGAGCGATATGTTTCTTCAAATCAGCAGACAAATTTCTCACTTTTCAACAAACTGGAAGCTGATGGGAGCAACAGAAAACCTGTCTTCTCTTCAGTGGCACTGGCAGGATAAGCAGCCTAGGAACATGCTTGCCAGGAAGATCATCAAGGTCTCAGAAGGCGATAAAAGAGTCTAGGCAACTTCAGAGCCCAGTGTGCAGCACAGCATATGCACACAAAGTCACCGGTTGTTTCTTGATGTGCTCACAGATTAAAAGACACATTTCAGCTGGAGTTTCTTGCAGAGAATCTTATTTTGTTGATATCTCTTCCTACTGAACTTGGAAAGTGCATAACATACCCCATTGTGTCTGAATATACAGGTTTAAATCATTCATTGTATTGTTCAGATCAAACAATGTAGCGTGCCATGTAGCATCAGAACCTGTCAACGTTTCTGGAAGTATTATTCTCTGTGTTTATAGAATACCTTGTATAAGCAGCTGTAACTAATGAGTTACCACCTCTACTTTAACACCCTCTACTGGGGCTACTTTGTTGAAAATAGTAAAAAATTCATTCCAAGAGTCAGATAGGTTTGCATTTTTATTGAAATAAATGTGTTCAGGTTTTTTTAATTAAGATTGAGGGTGTCACAAGACATTATAAAAAGTTCACTTAGTTGGATGGATGTTTCTATAGCTTATAATGAAAAAAGTATGTTCTTCAAGGTATAGATAAAGTAAGAATAAATTGACAGAATAAAACCCTGTGTTTTTATAGAAAATGTTGGAAGATATAAGGGCCTATATCTTGTCTTTGTTATAGATACTGTAATTTTTACTTCAGTATTGTTAAATCAATAATTTAAAATATTTAGACCTGTTTTCATTTCCTCATTACTCATTCTCTAAAATATCTGAAATTAAATAAAAAATGGTCATGACAGTTTTCTCTTAGCTCCTTCCAACAAACAGGCCTGTTCAGTATGAGATTTGAAAAGCTTTCTGTCCATCTGTTTTCTTTTTTGGTCTTTGGCGTTACACTCACTGAGATTAAGTGATCGAAGAGGTAACATCTGTACACTTTCCAAACCTGGATTAGACTCTATGGGAAATAAACAGAGGAAATTTTGTGGAATTAAACTTTAATAAAAGGTCTGTAAAAGGGCAAAGTAAGTGTGTATGTGCTGTAAATACAGGGGAACCGTTGCCTGTCCTCTGGGTTTCACACTGGCATACACTGAAAGGCTCAGGATAAAAAAGAGAGAGGGTGTTCCTGTTTATTCAAGATTATAAATTTTTCTAACAAAGAGCTGTTTCAGCTAACATATAATACTGGTTTTCTGCTTTGTGGACTAAAAACAAAAAAAGGAAATTATAGACAATAAGGAAAATTCCAAATTACAAAGTAATGACTGGAAAGAATGCCACCACTTTTCCTTTTGTAGCAACTAGGATGGCGCTTTTAAATGGCACGCTCTTAAAGCAGAGTTTTTATACACACAGGGCTTCATTTATAGCACTCCAGCTCATACAAAAGTTACTGACTTAGAATTAAGGCATGTAGTCTTCCTTTGAAACAAACTCCTATCACATGAATATTTCATTAAGCTTTCTAGACAGATGAAAGTAGACAACAAAGACTTGCCTTGGCTTCACAAAATGTCCCTCAGAATGAGAGTCATTGGGCCATTTTCTAGAAATCTGACAAAGATGGTTCTGTCCACATTTCTGGAAAAAAAAAGACCAAGCATTGAGCATACTCCTCCAGTGACCAAAAGGAAATTACTAATACTTAATACAAGGAATTTTTGCTAGGATCAACTTGAAAATAGGAATTTCAACTTGCAAAAAACTCCACAGTTGCTACTATGGTCTTCATTGTTCCACAACAGGGTGAAACTTTCCTTGTTTTTCAGGTGGTGATAAGGAAAAGTCACACACTGTTCAGGACTGTCAATAGCTGAAGTAAAAAATCTGAATAATCACCATAATTGTGAAAGATTTCAATCCCTCTCTGCTAATTCAGAGAAAAAATATGAAATCTGTGACTGTCCCAAACTTGTTTAACCATATTTTTTTTGTCACTATAAAAGCTTTCTCACTCTGTCTCCTGCACAGTCTTGGCAAAAACAGTGTAATAATTTTGAAACTTTTTTTCTAGGTGTTTTGACCATTTTCTACCAGATGAAGAAATATTGAATCAAAAATTTCCCATGCAACACCTATGTTCAGCTCAAGAAACTATCTCTTTTCCAATACTGGTCAAGAAAACTACATAGTGACATAAATGATACCTTGTGAGCTGCTTTGATGAGGTATGTGTATTGTCCTGTAGTGGGATGCTACTGAAAGCTGAGGAATAGTGGTATTAAAAGAAGAAGAATATTATAAAGATAGCACATACAAAAGAAACATTAATAGATGAAATTATTACAATAATTTAAATGTGGAAATAGTTCTCTCAGCATCCTGGAAGATGTACATATTTTCTGTTTAAGATTAATTAAGCACATAAAACTCTACTTTGTGCCTACACCCATCCAACTGGGAAACATCTGGCTTTGAGTTATCAGAGATCACTGTGCTAACAGACAGAATATTCTGAAAGTGGAGAGAATTATTTAACATTTGTCTTTGTGAAGGATGTAAATAATCTTTTCTTAATGATGTTTCAGCTTCAAAAATTTGGAAAAAAAAGGAAGTTCAAATAGATAAGAGGGAAGAAAGTTCAGCACACACAGAAGGATATTCTTTGAAGTTCTTCAGCTACCAAGGACAAATTTTACCATTAAACAATGAGCAAATACAACTTTTACAGGTAAAGACTCAAAAGCCTCTAGATGTTGCACACTGCTAAGCCCATCTCAGAGCAAAACCAAAGATTTTGCACTATGTAAATCCAAACAGGACATAGTGAAATTGATCTCATGAAATCCACAGACTCTTGAAGGTTTCCGAAATAATTTTCTACTAACACTTCACCTGTGGTTTTTACAGACATTTTTTATCCATGCTTCAGCACAGTTGTTATGTTATGATCCATTTTAGGACTAATATGAACTTATCTTTTGATTCAAATGTTCTTTATGTAAATTATAGAACAGAGAACAAAAAAATGTTTTATATCTTTTTATTGCTTAATGCTTCATAATATGGAACAAAGATTTTGTATTATGTTTTGGAGATGCTGATACAAGGAAAATTATAAGGCAAATGAATGCATCTTTACCACTATGATAATTTACAAAAGGACAAAGGGTGTCAATGTTTGTTTCACTGACTTTTTCTAACCAACAAAGTTTTGTAAAATTATTTGAAGTTTCCTGTCAAGCATACACTCATCCTCTTTTCTCTTATGTTGGTACTCATATTCTGTGCAAGAAAAATGTCATTTTGATTCCATAACCTTTTTAGCATTTAAACTTAAAGGAATTATTTAGGTAAAAATTCATTAATTTGTAATAATTTAAAAATATTCTGTAATCTACTATAATTTCCAATGCTTCTGCAGACATTTTCTGAACTTTAGTTCTTGTTACAGAATAAGACATGGGATATTTGTGAATTTACACAACATTAATCTGGAGTGGTGGGAGTAACATGTTTCTGCATGCACCCTTTACTTATTGCAAGAATTGTACCAAAATTAAATTATTGATCTATATCTTTTTCTTTATAACTTTAAAAAAAAAAATAATTGTAACTGATTGAAGAGAGGTTACACTTGAAAATCTGTCTGAAATGGTTTTATCTGTTTCAGTGGTAAAATATATTGATAATTGTCTGGTATGATTAAAATATGATATAGTTACAGGTTGGCAAATCCACTCTTATAACCCTATTTAAGTAATTATGCACAATTATTGCTAGTAGTATGAGTCACTTGGTAGTGTACATGATTTAAAGAAAAGATGTGTTTGGCTGGTTTTGCTGGTAAGACTGAGATAAGATCTTCCAGACAGAAAAGTTATCATTTCATTGTATGGAAATGATTCACTGGTATACCTGTGTCCTGGTTTGAGCCAGGATGAAGCCAATTTTTCTTTTTACTGATTTTTTTTTTTTTTTCCTTCAGTAAGCTTTCTTGTAACTAACAACAGTGTGTTCTGCTAGGCTGATAAGACAGTGGAATGTTTTTCTAACTACTGAGGCTTCAAGGCTGCACCTGCACTCTACCAGCTCAGACACTATGGGGAGATCTGTGACTCCCCCGTAGGAGGCTGAGTTAGATGGACAGCAAAATTGGCCAAAGATATTCCATTCCATATATCTACGTAAGCTCAGAGGAAGGTCAGAAATCACAGAAGACAACTTCCTTCCGTCTTCTTCTCCCCTTCTCTTCCGTCCATGGCCGGCGTCCAGGGAGGACTCTGTTCATCCATCACCGTCGACCCTTAGGCTCAAGATCTCCTGACCCCCATAACTCTCTGCTCTTTCTCCAGCAGCAGCTCCGGGATTCCTTGGGACTCTTCCCAGTTCAGGGAAGTGCTGTGGGAATTGCTGGGGTGGGGGGAGGCGAGAGGCTTTTGCCCATACCTGAATATATCTGTATATAATTGTATATATTTTCTTGTATAATTCATTAGTGTTTTAATTAAAGCTGTGTAGTTTAGTTTTCAATCCAGCCAAGTCTCTCTCTTTTTCTCTCTCTCCTTCCCTACCTGGGTTGGGGGGAGGGGGGATCGAGAGCATTGTTGTCGGACCTGAGTCAAACTGTGACAACAATTTATTGGCGCCCAACGTGGGGCTAGATTTTAAGCCCAGATTACAGATTTTCAACAATTGGGAGTGTCCAAAATTCCATCTCTGACGGGAGGAATCCCTCAGATAGCAATGAGCAACAATTCGGCTGAGTTTCCTGACGGATTGAAAACTGAACAGACACTTGCTGCAATGAATCTACTGGACCTTTTTCCAAACCTGCAATTGTACTTGTGGTATGCAGCCCACGGCATTCTGCTCTTTGTAGCTGCTCTTGTGATTCTTTTGTGGTTTATTGATAGAACTGTA
>NW_009952801.1:3254846-3296620 GCF_000747805.2 Chaetura pelagica
ATAATTGTATATATTTTCTTGTATCATTCATTAGTGTTTTAATTAAAGCTGTGTAGTTTAGTTTTCAATCCAGCCAAGTCTCTCTCTTTTTCTCTCTCTCCTTCCCTACCTGGGTTGGGGGGAGGGGGGATCGAGAGCATTGTTGTCGGACCTGAGTCAAACTGTGACAACCTGATGTTGGAACTATGATACAAAACTGGGAGGGGTGGCTGACAATCCAGAGGCTGTGCTGCCATTCAGTGTGACCTGGACAGGCTGGAGAGTTGGGCAGAGAAGAACCTCATGAGGTTCAGTAAGAGCAAGTGTTGGATCATGCACCTGGGAAGAAAGAACTCCAGGCACCAATATAGGTTAGGGAGGGATCTGCTGGAAAGCAGTTCGGAGGAGAAGGATGTTGGAGTCCTGATAGACAGTAAATTATCCATGAGCCAGCAGTGTGTCCTTGCTGCCAAGAAGGCCAATGGAACCCTAGTTTGCATAAAGAAGAGGTTGGCCAGTAGGTTGAGGGAGGTCATTCTCCCCCTCTACTCTGCCCTGGTGAGGCCACTGTGTCCAGTTCTGGGCTTGACAGTTCTAGAGAGTCAGGGAGCTACTGGAGAGAGTCCAGAGGAGTGTGATGAAAATGATGGGGGGATTAGAGCATCTTTCTTAGGAGGAAAGGTTGAAAGAGCTGGGACTATTTAGCCAGGAGATGAGAAGGCTGAGGCGAGACCTTATCGATGTATCTAAGCATCTAAAGGGTGAGTGCAAGGAAGATGGAAACAGGCTCTTCTCAGTAGTTCCCAGTGTCAAAATGAGGGGCAACGGGTAGAAGTTGGAACATAGAAAGTTCCATTTAAATATGAAGAAAAACTTCTTTACAGTAAGAGGAACAGGATGCCCAGGGAGGTTGTGGAGTCTCCTTCTCTAGAGATATTCATAATCCACCTGGATACAGTCATGTGTTACGTGCTCTAGGTTATCCTACTTCAGTGGGACAGTTGGAGTAGACGGACAGGTTCCTATGTGATGTGCTCTAGGTGACCCTGCTCTGGCAGGGGGGTTGGACTAGATGATCTTTCGAGGTCCCTTCCAACCCCTAAGATTCTGTGATTCTGTGATCTGTAGAGATGCCTTCCAACTCTGACAATTCTGTGAGTGTTTTAACCATCCTCTCCAAAACAGAATAAAACAAGGACCTAACCTTATTAAAATTATTTTGTGTCCATTAAACAGCCCATTTGAATATATTAATTGATTTACCATAATATAAAAAAGAAGAGTGCCATAATCGAGGTTTTCTAAGCAGCAACTTGGATACTTTAATTTCTGTGGCAGAGAGCTTGGAATATTGTAAAAGACCTTGATCATTCATTATGGGGAAAGTCAGAGATCCCTGGTTGCTGTACCCAAAAATCTGACTGACACATGATGAACTGCTAATAAATTTAAAAAAAAAAACAGAAAAAAAACACCTAAAACAAACAGAAAAAGACCCACTAAAATAAAAATTAAAAGGGAGAAAAAAATAAGCATAAGAAAGGTCTAGAAGAAGAAAGGTTGAAATTCGTATTCTTGCACCTGCAATTGTATAATATTTGCTGTTAATGGATAAAACAGTGTAGATGCGCATAAAAGAACTTGTACAGAACATGGGATAAAAGACCTGATACTATGCAACAGCTGTCCATTCAGAGCTATTATCTGAAGTAGAACTAACCTCCTTTCATACTTGCAATATAGTTCAGTGATTTTTCCCAAACTGCAGAAGTTAAAATACATAGAAATATAATTTGAAATAACATTTAAATAATTACAGCTCTTAGAATAAATAATATATTTATGTACAACAAATATAATTTGTATTTCACAAAGTTTCTCATTTATTAGACATGAATGCATATTAAGTATAAACATGCTGATAGCAAAATATGTGCCCATCTATCTTCTTGAAGCTGTAAATGCACAATCATTTCTGTATAGAAATACTGCTGTGAAGATTGCTAGGGATAATTTTTTGTCAGAAAAATAAATATGATTTTTTTTGGATGCAAAGGTAATTTGAAGAAGTTTCATCTCTTTCCTAGAATTTCCACGGACTCAAACAGTATCTGATTGACTGAATCTGATATATCTGTAATGGCTGTTTATCTAAATGACCTTCACTGCCGTATCCCAGCCCAACACTTCTTCTCATTTTTAACCTCAATAAGCAATGATTTTATGTCTTCTAGTTAATTTCCTGAAGTTATTTAATACTTTCTAACCAAGAATCTAGCTCTCTGGGATGCAAATAGATAATTATTTCCAATTAACTGTTAATTTATTATTACTGTAAAAAATTATCTGCGTTGTTCACTTTCGTTTTAAATTGTTCTGTATTTCACTATATCAGAAAGTTCCAGGTCAGGTACCTGACAGAAGACCAAGAAAATTTAAAACATAAATTGATTTTCCCAAAAAACTATTGAATAACATCCCTAAAAACATCTGGGATTCTGTTATCTTAGGCAGGTAACTCAGAAGTATAAGCACTTATCTAAAACCTGCCTGATGCCCCAGATTTTTTTCTGCTAACTTAAAACACAGATGATGTTTTGTAGTCTTAAACATTCCAAATCTGTCTTGAGCAGAAGATATTAATTTAAAAAAATAAAAATCTTGTATTACAATTTCCAGTTCTTACAGCATTAATCAAACATTAGAAAGTAAACACAAAATTTTCATGAAGATAGAAACACTAGATATCTGTGAAGATAATATAGTCAGTGCCTGCACATACATGAACAAGTGGGCATAGCCTGCTAGGTTAAATGAGTAACACAACACAGCTTTTAGGTTCTGCTTCACAGTAAACTTCTTACAGTAATACTGCAAAACCACTGGAGATGCTGAGGTTCGTACAGTAACATCTCTGTATGTCTGCCCGCTGTCTCAAACGTGAGTGACAAACATCACTGCCTTCATCTTGAGCACAGATGCAGATGGATAGATTTAATGTAACTTGCCAAAAATGGCTTAACTGGTGTTATCCAGAATGCAGGAGGAGTCTTAGAAATGTAAAACCTATGTTTCTTATGTCAAAGAAAAAAACAACACAGATAAATTATTGTTCAGCCTGAAATATTACAGGAAAACTGAGATTAAAAAAGCCCTGGTGTAAATGAGAACTATTTTACCAAATATTTTTATAGCATCTTATTTGAAAAAGGAAAGGATTTAAAAACCTAAAACATTTCTGTATCCCTGAAATATCCTTTCCGTTAATGTTGTACCTAGTGAAAATCAGTGATACTGACATTTTTTTCCATGTTTGATTTTCAAGTACTGGCCCGCAATACTTACTTGAAACCCATTGTCATAGTTTCATTGTTGAAGTTGGCCGGGAGGGAGGAGAAGTAATTGTATTGGTCTTGATGTCAGTGATAGGCACTGCAGTCTCCCTGGGGAAATTACTAACTAGGTTCTGTGAAAGATTTAATAGTTATCTAGTGCTAGGCAAAGGAAGATTCAAGGCTTTCAAAAGTGTATGAAATAAGAAACTGAGAAGTAGTGTGTTCAGAGCTTTATTTTATATTTTTAAAAACTGACTCATTGCTATTTGTTTTTGCAAGTAATTTTTTTCAGGAAATCATCTCCAACTTCTCCATCTTCTCTGACTCCATAAGCAAATGCTAGTTACATGTTATAAGCAGCAGTATGCACAGGTAGGTCTGCAGAGACTTCTGCTGTAGTGCATGACTGTGATACTAAGGGCAGGTTTCAGGCTCAATGCCAGAGCATCAAGGAATGTGAATTATGCAGAGAAGAGATTGGTTCCCCAGTTAAAGAAGACAAAAATGGTTATGTTCCTAAACTGGAGGTTTTATGAGCTATAAATTACGGTCAGTTAGGCTTAGAAAAGTAAACAGCAGCACGGAAAATACAGAGATTCAGGGACTAATGTGCTTCTCCTAAGTGTTTTGGGAATCAACCTCTGTCAAGGTGCATTCTCACATGCCCATGATATCTTGGGGTTATGTGCAGGTGGGAAAGAGACAAAGGAAACTACTGAAGAAACAGAGACAGAGGCTTCAGATGGAAGCTGTGAACTGGTAGGATTTTGTTGCTGAAACAAGAAACCCAGTATTTGGTAGTTTGTAAGTATCTGTGCAAAAAATATGAAAATTTGTACTTTCATGTAAATAAATGAAGATAACTGGCTTAATTACCAATTTATTTTAAACTAAAATAGTTCCCAGAGTGATTATATCTAACCAGATTTTTTAAAAAAACACAACTAAACAATGACTAATAAAAACAATAATTTATTTATTTTTTTCCATATAAAGATAATTCAGGCCTAATTTAAGGGGACAGACATCAATGCAGGATATCTGTAAGCAGCCCAGACCATCATTTACTTGAGAAGGCAAATATATGTTCCACCTATGGCTAGTGTCAGTAGCTACCTGCTAAGCATAGGTAACAAATTTTAAAACTAGAGAAAATGTATTTGGAAACTATTGTTCTGCCGCTATTAGTTCATAGTATCAACTGCAGATAGACATAGCTAATATGGGCAGAACTAAATTTCTCATAAATATATTGTGTCTGAACAGTGTATGAAAAAACCCTTGCATAGCTTTAGTTAGAGTTGATTTATTCAAAGGGATTCTTCTGTTTCTGACAAGGATTGCAGTCTCCTCAAAAGACGAGGAAGACTTGCTGCACAGTCCCAGATACGCACTGCGTTTTGTCTTGTAAGACACATGGTGCAAGTAATTATACAGATTTATTTATGATAAACAACCTATGGATAAAAGCTACTAAGAAGAGCCACGGTCTGTCAGTAAACACCTGGATTAAATTTGACCTCTTGAGTGGTGCTTAGCCTGCAACTGTTCTCAATAGTAGATGCTGAGCACACTGGAGCACCTTTAAAAAATGAATCATACTGTCAGCCCCAGAAGGCATGTCCTTAAAATTTCTGTAGAAAAAGTATTTCTCAGTTTGATAATCTATAGACTTTGTGTGGTTTTGCTTTTCTTTCTGAATGTGTTTCACTGTGATTAGTACATTTAAATGCCACTGTTTTCCAGGCAACTCTCGGGTTGAATTGGGGATCATGTTAGTTCTCCCCATGACCCGTCAGAGATAAAGAATTTGTTTACTGTAAATTGCTCACCACTCACTCCTATGCACCATCTGCCACACTTAAACACAAAGAGCTGCATTTCTAATAATAGCTCTTCTAACTTAAGAAAAATAATACAAGATATTTAATGTACATGCATGGGATACAACTGCAATTTTAATCTTCCTGGTTACTTTACCTTTATGTATTAAGCTTTAGTGTCAATAAATCAATTTATTTTAGATTTCAGACTTTTTGTATAACAGTCAAAGTTTTGCATCATCAAGAAAAGCAATGAGAAGGGTACTAATTTGCCTATAAATTTGCCTCAGCTGAACCTATTTGCATGTTTGGACTTCATTAGCAAATTAATGCCTTTTAACCAGTAATAGCCTTTTCTTAATTTGTGTCTGGCAGGTCTTATTTCAGGAACAGGGAAATAAGACACAGAGACAACCACTAGATATAGTAGATCAAATAATACCTACAACTTAGGTGTAGAATGACTGGGTCTCTGGCCCTGAAGCAGAATCCAGACTGACTTGGACGCCTGAAATGGGAACTGCCATCCTGTAGTTAAAAAGCAAGAGAAGTTGCAAGGAGAGAAGAGTTAGTAGGGTTTTTTTACACGACTTTTGCCAGAAGTATCAGAGTTTGGAACTCACGTCTTAGACCTGATGTGAGACATTGGGTTCAAATTCTTTACTGGCTCATAGGATAATATCACTATTAGGCAAGGCGAAGTGTAGGCACTTTCCAATCCTTTTGAACTCGGGGTACTGCAGCAAAGTACACCATGTAAAAATAGCCAGTGAAAAGTAGCATGAGAAAACAACTGAAGTTACACCAGGTGTTTAAAATACTACCCTAATGGATGGGGTCATTGCAGCTGGAGACTGTTTTTTGTGTTTCACAGTATATAACCAGCCTTTAATGTATTTTATTTCTGAAGAACCACAAACTTCCTTATTTGCAGACTTCTGTTTTCTTATTTCAAGTAAGCAGCATGAGTTAAATAAAATACCATTATTAAAACAAGTCTTGATTCTATGTACATGACGTTTATTTATTTTCTTTCAGAACACTGTGTTACCACAGGTACAAGGACCAAGCAGTTTGTTAACCTTTGTATGCAACTCAATTCCAATTCTATCATGCCTCCTGCATTCAAGAACCTAGGAGCCATAAATGGAGGTAAACAAAATACTCTTCTAGTTCTATTGTTATCTCATAAGGTTTTTATTATATATTATTCTGAGCATCTGTGGCAATGCTCTCTGGGTTCATTACACACTTAGGGCTTTCATGTTCCTGTTTTCATCTCATGATGATTGAGGACTGGTTAGGGTTCCTGACTGAGAAAACTGTTTTTGTATCTTCAATATCTTGTTTAAAAAATACCCATTGTCTTCTGCTGTTTAAAAAGGGTTGTTTGTTTGTAGGAGTCCTTTAAAAGTTTTCACATATTTCCTAAAAAGCAGTTTTATCTTTTACAGACTGGAGAGGTATACTCTTCAATAGAGCTGTTCTTGGAAATACAAGTAATGCTGGCAACACGGGTATAAATTTCGAGGCTCAGTCCTTTCTTTCCCTTTACAGTCTCTTACACCTGAGTTATGACAGATCTTCATTAATTTAAAGCAACTAATTTCCATTTTTAATTAAAAAAATGGCAATAACACCAATTTCTTAGACTATTTACATAACCAAAAGCTAATTTGGTCAATCTACTCAGGTGTGACTACTACTGACTGTCACAGTTAGGCTATTTCTTAACAGGAATTTAAATATGTATTAAGAAGCCAACCGATTTTGGCTTAATATTTACTTTTATACTTCATTGTTAGAAATCCATCTTTGTATTAGAATTCTCATTTTGTAAGCTAATACTATTAAAAATTAAAATACATTATTGTTTCAATTTATTTACTTATTTATTTTTAGTTTTATGATTGTTAATCTATATGATTTTCTACTTGGTTTATTTACTTGGTAATATTTGTGGATAGAATGTGTGATATGAGAAGACTTTTTTCTTTTTTTTTTTCCCATTTTAGTAGATTATATCTATCCATGAGTGACAGCCTATAGGACATATTTTTAAAGACATTTGTCTTTGCAAAACTGTGATCTTAGTTTTGTCATGGAAAACAAAAAAACAAAAAAACAATCTATTAAGTAACAGTCAGTAAAGTTTTAGATGAAACTATACATTCATTTATGTAGAACAGTGTCATTCCGCAATAAAATTATGAAAATTCTGTAACAGGAGGATCAGTATATACACAATCCCAATTATTTTTATAACTCACATATTGCCCCTCCGTAACTAGTTTCAAGGGAACAAATCCTGAGATGTGTTCCTTCGGTAGATTGACAGTACATAATTCTCTTAAGTGACAGAAAGTTCTGAAATATCAGGCTTACATTATAGTTTGGCATTATTGGAAATAGCAGAAAACCAGTTAAGTAATTGAGAAATCAATTGGTACAGATTCTTCAGAGGAAAGAGAAAGAGGATAACCCACCCTCTCTGAACATATAATTGTAACTCATACCAGGAAAAATAGTTGAAACCATGAAGCAATACACTGCACAACTTTCCAGGTTTTTTTCCTATCATTAAATTATTGTTGCAGCTATGATATGATCTACTGTGATTACTCTAAGTCAATCCTTTCCACCTATGATGCCAAAAATTAATGATGTGGGCTTGTAACAGCTACAGGTCTGCCTAAAAACACACTATGAAAACAAAACTGTTCTTCAGATTTGAACTTCTGTCATGCTTCACTTTTATTGACTAACTCCCCACTTTTCTGTTAATGAGGGACTGCCATCATCCCTTCTGTAAGCCACTCATTATCATCTTGGCTGCCCTAGTTGCTGTGATGGCCCAGGGTTTCCTAGGAGTGATGGGATTTGTGACAACTCTGTGATTATGTCAGGGGGAGGAGTTGGTTTGAACTTGCTGGAGTGCACTTGTCCCTAATCAGCATGCCGGGTCCCCAAGCTGTTTCTTCACAACTGGGAAAGAAGCACTTTGCAGATTCCAAATTCCTTCTCAAGTGACTTCAAACACTGTATGAAACAGTGCAAGTTTGCAGGTTTCAGACTTGCTTCCACAGCCTCCAACATCAGGCAGGCTTAATTGTGAACCAAAAGTTAGTTTTGTATTTCTACATTTTGGAGATGTTCTTATTCTTATTTTCTAAGTTTGGAAATTATAAGTTTGGAAAGAGACTGTTACAAAAAGGCAAACAGAAAACAATTTCAGCTGTACAGTTGCCTAACTTCTTATGAAAGTCTCCAGGGCTTGTCCCTCTGTCCACTTTTCTCTGCTTCCTACCAGCCTGGATTCCTGTTTCTTGTCCAAAGAAACAGGCAATATTGATGGATTACATTTCACATCCACACTGTCTTTTCAAGACACAAATGTGCTTGGTGCTTGGGTTTTGGAGCCTGATCAACTGGGTATTTATAGGCAACTTCCCAGCTCTGTCAGGCATCTAATCAGACAAGCAGCCAACTGCTTCTCCCACAACTTGGATTTTTGCCCTTTTTTGGGGGCTGATTGCACCCTCATTTTAAAGGTGATGTGGAACGTCAGCTGTAGATAGGCTTTATGGTCATTAATTTGTTGGTTTGTGGGGGCGGAGGGTTTAACAGCTTCCTATAGAAACTGAATGTGATGATTTACTAATACAGATGACACCTTTACCAGCAAACTGTTCTTCCACAGCAACATAACGTGAGCTTATGCCCTTGGAGTTCAGGAGTTTCCTGGTACAAGCAGTCAAGGTTTTCAGTTGCATTTAGGTGAGCTTTTCCGTGTTTCTAGTTGGTTTAGCTTTTTCTGTACTTTGTACAGCACAGTGTGCAGCCCTCCATGCAGTGCTCTAGAACAGAACTCCCTCTGTGTTTAGAAAAATAAATGTCATATAGCTCTTCAGTGCAGCTCTGAATGCTACAAATGCTGGATGAATAGTAATTTTTTTATTTTTTATTAATTTAAAAAAGCTCTCTCATCAGGTACCTGGCTATGAATGTGGGCCTAGTTCAAGCAATAGATGTTGCACAGGGCTTATTTTTATTTTGTGTATTTAAATGGTTCAGGTTTTGCTTAAAATTCTTTCAACTGAAACTAAATATTTATTTTACATATAAATGTAAAACATTTAAAATGTTTTGTTAATTAAAATATGTAAACAATTTTAAGTAAATGCAAGATAAACACATTACTGTACAAATACATATAATATATTTACATTTTGATTATGAATATATATGTGTATATATATGTATATATGACCCTCCTCCTTCCAACCATGATCATAATACCTGGATTGCTTTTTACCTTTTTCCTGCCACCCCAGTGTATATTGGGTAGGTATTGTGTTGACAATACATAGTGCTGTTTTCTCTTGAAAGTATCTGGGAGATCACTGCTATTGCTTCAATTCTATTTTAACAACAATTTTAAAGGCAGTTGTGTATAGTCATTGCCATTGTGACCCCAGCAGAAGGTTTTGATTTCCTTATTTTCAACAATATTTTTTAAAAATAAAAATCTGCTCTTCATTAAAATATTTGCAAATGCAAAATATAAACCAAATAGCCTTTAAATATGTGGGATAGGGAGAAATATTAACTACTTTTCTTCATTTTACCAGTCTCACAAGGAAGAACTATTTTTCCTGTGAAAGAAATTATAATATATAAATGCTGCCAAAGGAAATCTGATTTGTATTATGTTGTTCACTTGATTTATTATTCACAAAGAACCTTTGAACAGAAACTGGCCACTGTATGAGCCAAAATATTGACTTTAAAGAAGTCCTTTGGCTGTAATTCTTACTGCCCTGTGAAAATCAGCAGGGAATATTGCAGGCATGTTAAACTTTGTGTTTGAAAGTTAAATCTGATAAAAGTACACTTACTAAAGCATATTTGATAAAATAAAATGAAGTAATTTTTGTATTTTATTTCCTTTCTCTTCTGAAGTTTAAATAAATGGATGCTACTCATTCTAGTCTGTATTTTCAGGTTTTATATCTTACTAATTTAATTTTTTAGTTTTAAAAAGCAAATAAATATATTAGATCCAATCTAATTTAATTTAAATTTGGCTCAATATAATTATTGCTAAAGGATGGTAATTAGACTTGCTAAAAAAGAATGCAACATGAAGAGGGGAAAATGGCCTTATGAAAAAAATTTCTGAGACAGTAGGAAAGCTGCCTTCTTTTCTTAGACCTTATGGACAATTTTCTGCCTCCCAAGGCAAGGCATTTAGTCTTTGTTACTTCAGTCTCCTACGCCTTTAGTCAAGAAAATATGCTGCTGCATTTTGGGTGTTACAAAATAAATACCTACAAACTCTTGGAGCACATTATAGTTGAACAACATTCTTTTTTGCTGTTGGTAGATGATAATTATACCATCTGAGAGAGACTGATGGCCTATGTACTAAGTTTTCAGTTATATTATTTACAAGAATTTGTTTTCCAATATCCTTATAAAAAAAAGGAAGTCCTGATATCCAGACTTATTTTGTTTCAAGACTGCAAAAACCTCTTTTACTCTAGATAAGAGCTGTTTTTTACCCCTGAACCTCTCACTAAGCAGATAGTGAAGAGAAGGCACAGTGATTTGCTGCTTTGAAGCCAACATGCTGCTCTTCTCAAGCGCTCAATCCCTCACCACTGTCACACCTGGAGAATACGAATTGTACCAGAGGTAGCCAAATCAGCATCAAGGAGGTGCAGCCTTCAAGCTAACATGACATAAGCCTCATCTAGGAATGCAGGCCTTAGTAATCAATCCTTGCTTCAAACAAGGCTTTACAGGGATTGAGAAGAGGTTGTATTCCTCATTATGCTTTTTTCTATACCTACTTCCCACAGCAGGAGGTTTTAAATTGCCAAAATTCAGCAGATTAGGAAGTACTTTTGGAAAGTGAAAGTGCACATGATCAGGCAATTTCATTTTAATTTTGAAAACATGCTTTTCCTCTTGTTTCTGAAAAAGGAGGTGGAAATTATGCTTACTTATAGCTGATTATTTTTTTTTTTGTAACTGGTTAGGTATTTGAATATTTGAGCATTTCTCTTCACAGCTGAGATAGTTGTGTTGTCTAAGCCGAAATCTGGGAGGTGAGACCAGATAGTGGGAAAGGGACAGAAATTGCACGCTAGCAAGAATTCTAGTCAAAGAGGAGAGCAGTTGTTGGAATCAAATGGTGGATGTAATGGGAAAATCAGAAACCCACTTTAAAAATGCACATTTTTGCTAATAGAAATAATTCTAGCTGCCAAGTAATTTGGTGTGAAATTCTTTTCCCTCCCTAATGTATAACACTATGATGGTAAAGAAAATCCCCAAAGGAAACAGCATGGACTAGTTGGAACTTCGACTGTTATTTTTTTGTTTTATTGCCTCTTTCAGTTCTTCCAGGGCAGGTAACACATCTTTTCTTGTTCTCATGTCCCCCACCTGAAAAACGAAATAGGACAGGGAAACTGAGAAGAGCAGTTAGGCAGTCCTCATGAGCTAAGCTCAGTTGCTAGTCCAGTTTCTGACAGAGTTACCTTAGTTTGTCCTTGGCTAGGATTAAAGGGTAGATATGTGGATCAGGAATGTATGAAAATACCTAAACTAATAGCATATTACATCAAATGAGATAATACTTTGCTCTGCAAAAATAATGAAGTAAGAACCTAGCATATTGCTGTTGCTATTCCTTCCAAAGAAGAAAAACAAAATTTAAAGCAGATAATAAGGACATGACCATCCTTGGGTGGGATGGCAGAATGGATCCCAAAGGAACTATTGGTCTCTTACAGGACTACGTTTTTTTGGTAGAAAAAGGCAAGTTTAAAGAGTTTGTTGTGCAGCTATCAACGTGTTTTTTTTCTTTCAGAAGTGAAGGACAACACTCTCATGACTGAGAGGATATGTAGTCTGCCAGCCCAGCATCTGCTTTCTGGCAGAATCCCCAGGACTTTAACCTTCAGACTCCAAAATATCAGAGAGAGAAATACATTCCCCACTTAGTAAGACAGCAAGCGTATTCGAATGATAACTAAACTTGCCTTATGCTGTACCAAGGGAAGGGACAAAACTTCTCAAAATAAAGCAAATGATGCATGAACAGAAAGTAAAATATGCCATGTCATTGCTGTCCAAACCTGGGAATGTACCATACTTTGTTACGCAGTGTGGCACATTTCTTTCACCTTCTCTAGAACAACAGCTAGGATGCGTGAAATATAGAGGAAGCAAAATTTGTGTCCTCAAATCCTTGCCTTCGAAAAGTACCCCAAAAATAAATGGCTCAGCCGAGACCCACTTGGAAAAAGTTAGATGCAGTAGCTGTGTTATATAGTGATATTTCTGTTATTTTAAAAGCTATTATTTTAATCCCTTGGCAAGTTGAAGCTGATAAAATGTAATATGCAGCCACAAAAACGTTCTGTTTGTGCATATATATGAATGGTCCAGAGGATAATTAATTCTGGTGGTCCAAATAGTATCACAATATTTGTATTATTTTTTTCCATACAGTATGATAATAATCTGTGAATAGTGGGGAAATTTTTAAGTAAAGATAAACTTGATCACAGTTATGGTTAAGTTATAGCTACTAATATGCATTCAGCCTATTATGTGCAACAAGGGAAGGAAGAAGTCATTAACTAGAAAGGTAACTGTTAAAGAGAAACAAATATTTTAGTGTCCTGAGAAGCAGATTGGAATTGATTGGAAAAAAAAGATAGTAGGCAGGTGGGAAGTGTATCATTACCTAAAATGCAATTTCATAAGTGTCAGACACACAGAACTACCTTGCAACACACTAGCTAGCTCATAGATTGTCCTGAAATGAATGTCTACCTACTAGCCCAATATATCCCCAAGTATCAAAGTCTCTGCACTCATATCTTTTGCAGATGCTTGCAGCCTGCAACAAATAGCAGTGTAGTGAAATAAACTACTAATGACTGCAAAAGCATGATAACCCATAGTATAAAGTGTCTTGGAGTTTGTACTGCAGCTCTTCTTTTTTTTTTTTTTTTTTTTTTTTTTTTTTTTTTTTTTTTTTTTTTTTTTTGAGTAAAAGGGATTACAAAGAGCAAACACCCTCACCAAGCATAAGATATACAAGAGTATTAGATTACATTTGCAGATAAATAATTCTTGCAAAAAGGGACATCTAAACAATGCTGATAAAACATGGAACTTTATCAGATATTCAGAAAACTACATTTATAGAGTAACTGAAGGGAAAAAATATCTCTAGGCTCTATTGTTTTGCACATGAAAAACATCTGAATTTTGCATCTTTAAATTGATTTTAAGGGATGAGGAGAGGGATTACATGAATCATTGCTGTATCCTTATCTTTGTTGTTTTAAATATCCTACAATCATAAGGAAAAAAATAATCTCAATTCTGATTGCATTGTATCTAAATGTAAATGTATCCATTTACCACATTACCAATGTATCCATTGGTAAATGTTATGGATTTTTTTCTACTGCTTATCTTTGGTAGACTCATGTGGCCTAAGGAACTAATATGAATCCTCCAGATCACATTAAGGATTCTGGACTGATGCAGTTTTATCATCTAGGGAGTCCTGAGTGCAAAATAGTTATTGTATAGCAAGACAACAATTCCATACCTAAGTGTATTTATCTGTCCACTTACAAGGCTGCTCTGGCACAGCTAAATGGCATCTTTAGACTGGAAGATGCAAATTGCAGTTGTTTGCATCACTGGTTTCTTTAAAAGTATTAAATGTGACAGACTTTCTACTGGAGTATCAATCTTGCCCCAAATGTCTTTGATGGGATTGTCTCTGAGGCTCTGAGACTTAGCCTCAGAAAGACAAAAAGCTAGTCAAATAGCTAGAGCAGTCCAGATGGTTTCTTCTTTATTGATGACCCACCTCTCAGAGCACAATTCCTCTGCTGCTTTTGGGGAAAAAAGATCAGAAATCCCTGTTTTGTCTCCTGTATGGTTCTCTCTTAATAGTTCTTCACATTATTCAGGAAATTAATACCAAAGAGAAATTCTGAAAAACAAATATAACAGAAGGTTTGTCTCCACAGATGCAGGGGCAGGAGGGAGGGGAGTGCAAGCATCATGCACAAACAATGATAAATCCTGTGATTTCCAAATGCACTGTAGTAAAAGAAGAGCCCGTGTGTCTTCTGCAGATGTTTTCTAACTGATTTGATGTTAATTGATGTCCATAATAGCTAACTCTTTTCTAAATCTCTTTCCTAAATCTCTTTCAAATTGAATGAATCTCCTTAGTCCACCAAGCACTGCTGGTATTTAAATATTTGTCTGATGGCTTTTCTGTTCTTACAGCTTCCCAGCATCTTTCCAAATCTCTGTTGAATGGGGCCTGTCTTCCACACAAGATGCTAGTGATGGGAGGCAGAGTTCAGCACAGCAGCTCATCAGCAAGAAATGCTAATGGGAGCAGTCAGACATTTTGGATGCTTCAATATAAATAGAATTTCAGCCTAATTCTCTCCATGGCTTTTTCAACAGAATCAGCAAAACCAAAGCATTTGTGTTAGATACAAACTTCCCTGCACAGTGAGGAGGATTATATTGGACTTTTGACCTAAAGAAAGAAAGATGTCCTCCTAAACTCATACATTTTTTTCTCAATTCTGTTGCAAATATTAGGTTGTGGTTCTTTTTTCTGCATGAACTCAGACAATTTTGTTCTTTCTTTGTCCAGAGTGACTCAGCAGAACTTCTTCAGTTCTGCTTGACATTGGAGAGGTTTTGATTATTTCTGTACAGAATAGTAACATTCTCACTTGAATTGCAGAATTTAGGAAAGTGTGGAAGGGATGCAGGTAAAGGCATCTATAATTTTTTTTTCCTTTTTTTTTTTTTTTTTTTTTTTCCAGGAATTTTCAGGAAAAAAAAACAACCCTCTGATGTCCAAAATGTTTAAAATCTCTTTTCATTTAGGATTTCAAGCCTGTAGAAGTACTCATGGTTTTGTGTTCTACTAACATAAAACTCACAGTGTAGTAAAATGGCTGAACTATCTCTCTGTATGAATTGAAGAAGAAAAACAAAACTCATTCTCCTACTAATACTTAGTTTTTCCAGTGCTCTTAAAATAATTACCAAATCATTCTATCAAAAATATTTCACATATTCATACGCCTAAACATGAATTTAAGTGTTTCATAATATATCTGTGATACATTAATAAAAAACACATCCCTTTCCTACAAGTGAATATGGCCTTAAGTAACTACATGGTGAAACATATTTCATAATTTATAATATAGCCTGTCTTAATAGTCACCCTATATTGCATGTGACCACCTTTTACCTTCTCAGCTTGGTGCAACACAGCGATCCTCCCAACACTCAGGAACTGCTGTTTTGGCAACTGCCTGGGCACATTTGCATTCATTACCTTATTGCAGTAGAACAGTAATAGTGAAAGAGGAAAAAGGATGGGAAAAGATGAGGTTCATGTAATTTCTTTCTCAACATCAAGCATATACTGCTCTCTTGTGGAACTTCTAAGGTAGTTACCAGCACTGGATAAAGGTGTACTGGACTTTCTGACTTTAATTTTGTTGCATTGAATATTACTAAAGGAAATTTAGTGCATATGATGTAGGTGGTCTCTGTGATATAAATGGCAATCTTTCCTATTAATGTATTATTTTTTTTTGTTATTTTTTCCTAGACTGTCAGAATCTCTTGTTGACATAGCTGCTTTCAGAATTAGATTAATACTCTTTGCAAAAAACACACATCTATTAGATTTGGAAAATTGCCTTTTCTTCTCTTTACATGACACAGAAATACATCTGTAGTTTGCTCCTGTCCACTCTTTAAATTAGCCTGAATAAGTATATAAATATTTTTTAAAAGGAATTAATATCCGGATATTTGTCTGCATTATGTTTGTGTAACTAACTGCTGAGTGAAACTTTTATAATAATATTGCAAAATATGTTACTGTCTAGTAAAAAAATGAAGATGATCAAGTCACAGAGTCACCCTCGCTGAGCCCCTGGGAAGCAAAGAGCTCTACAAGCAGAAGAACTCGTGAATGGTTTCCTGAGGACATCTCTTGGGTGAGGTTCTCTGTTTTCCTAAGAAAATGTGTGTTTGAGTTTATGTGGCAGTTGCTCCATCATTAGGAACTCCTCTCTATCTTGCCATTCATTTTCATTACAAGATAGAACTATTTGAGTCTGTTGTCCTTGTGACACATGTGGTCAAAAATGTTATTTGATTGAGGGATAGAAAGGCAGAGCAATTTTATTGCCTTATTTACCTGGGAAACATAAGACAGGTCTATTTGTGCCTGAACACACCCAACATATGACATATTTTACCACATATTTTATCCAGGAGGATCTTAAAAGCATATATAGGCTACAGATTTCTTGCTTCTGGTTCATCCTGAGAATTTCTACTGCAAACTTTACACTTGCTCTGTTTCTGGAAAGGCTACTTGAGTTCATTAATATAACACATACACAGCAAAATGCTTCACTGGCGAGATGCCCCTGGTATAAATCCTTGCTGCCACCTCTGCTGAGGAAACAATTCTCCTTAATGCAAGTACTTATCCCTGTGAGCTCCAACGATTGTGAGGATGTTATTTACGAGTATCACCATCATTAAAACCTCACAGGCAGTTTTAAGGAGGCTGAATTTACTTTTGCTAAGTAAGCCCTGTTCAATAAGTTGGGTAGCAATTAGACATTTGGTCCACTCTAACCCCTGGAGGAGTACAGCCCATTTTCAAAGAGGTCTAAATAAGGTCCTAGAAGTATTTTTAGTCCAAACCATGTTTTCATGAGGAATTACTGCAATGGTAAACACCTTACAAACTCAGCCTCTAGCTCCATGCATACCAGCTTCTCTGTGTAGTCAAGCTTGTATTCCCTTGCTTGTAGACAGGATATTCTCCAATGAAAAGAGAGAGTCTAAAGAATCAAGTCACAATCAGTGTACTTTTGTGAGTCCTGTGAAACAGAGTGTGAGTTATGAAGGAAAAGCAAGTAGATTTTGACTGTACAATATTTCAGGAGAGATTGGGAGAGGGCATTTCTATGATATTCTATTATGTCTCCTTTTTAGAGGGAGGCTAAGCCAGTGCCAAAGGAATAGTTTCCCAAAGTGCTATTTGTTCACAGGATGGATACGAACTGACAAGCCGACCATCAGAATGGCTTCTTTGTCCTTGGAGCTCCAGGTGGTTTAACAGTGTAGAGAACATACATGTTTTTACCAAAATGACTGTTTCTTTCATTTTAGATGGCTTTTCATCCTTTTCCAATGTATTTTCATGGGCTTTTAAGGGAAAATAAATTAAGCCATGTAGAATGACAGGGCGTTGGGAGGGTGAAGGTAAGGTAAGGTAAGACTGGGTGTGTGTGTGTGTGATGTTGAGAGGGTCTCTCTTGCCTTATCCAGAGAAGGCTCAGAGGTAGAAGTAGAGTCAGTATTTATGTTACATAAATAAGAATCATGGTTACAATCAGCTTTTCTTGCAGCAGGATTAACATGGCTATATTGCATCTCATACATTTTCTGAAAACATATTTATGGACTTAAGCAGCAGTATTAAAATCATACTCAAGAGACTTGCAAGAGTGTTTTTATTTTCAATATAACATTTTATTGTTTATTGGTTTTAATAAAATACTTGAAAGCTCAGGCCTTTATGACAGGTAAATATACTATGATAATTACATAATGTAGACAGCAAATAGATTTGTTGGCAGTCATGATTATAATCTGGTTTAGTCCATATAGATTAGAACAGAATAGAATTATTACTGCTAAAAAAAAAGGAGTTACTTTTTTTTTATTTTATTTTTTTTTTTTTTTATTACATCTGATTCTGGTTCTGACCAATTTGGAGGGATATAAGCAGAGGGGACTAATGACCTCCTTCAAACTGTTTTATTGCAGCCCTGTGTGCAGCTGCCTCCCTGACTGCTGGGGTCTGAGGCTGAGTCATGGTCAGTATGTTGTCCACTAGAAGCCACCTCCAGGCCTGCAAGCTATCTCAGAACATCTGCAGCCTCTCTGTAAAGTTTGTAAGGATATACTTTTTGCTGTGGATCTATTGACAATTGGCATTAGATTCTTTACACCTTTTGAAATAGTCAAGGGAATTATCGCATTAGTTTAGCAAGTGATGACACTTAATTTTGCCCTGAAAGGGATAGGAATTAGGGAACAGGAATTATCAGCTTTTCAGACAAAGAAATAGGTGAGACAACTTGCTCATGTAGCATGAATTGGGCTAGAGACCTCTATTCCATTAACTCTCAGAACTAGGTTGACTTGGCTGAAGTTTGGGGACCATTGAGATAAACTGCCACCTAGAATTTCTGGTTAAACTACATTGGCAGATCATTCAAAAAGGGAAAAGTATCCACATGCAAGGCACAATGGAGTGATCATATTTTATTTGTATCGTTCCTAGGAGCCAAAAACTGACTGTGAGATTTGATGGGAACTAATGCCTTCAATTTGAAAGGTTTCACTGTTTTGTGCATAGCAAATGGTTGTGCCCAAGCAGCTTTCCTGTGCAGCTTCTCCTCTTCGCTGAGCTTCTGCAGGGAATAAGAGTGGAAAAATATCTCTGTAGATTTTAGTTACTGCAAGAATGCTGCCTGCTTATGAGTCTTTTTAACCAGGATTCACTTTCACTTTTGCAAGTCAGTTTTCCAAATATCTTTAATAAATTTATTAAACTTCTTGTCCTTACTCCTTTCTTCCATTTATTTACAGAAACTGCTCATTAGTGCCTATGGTTGTACCTGCTCTTCATCAGTTGTGTGAACTGTGCTGTGCTTTCTCTTATGTCTTCAGAAAATGGCTTTGCACTGTTTGCTTCTCTCATAATTCTACTTCCATCATTTTAGAAACTTATTCACAGTATTGAAGTTTTTCCTCAAAGCTGCGGTGTGTTCACTAGGCTTTTACCACGTGTGCTACTCTGCTTTCAGAAGGGAGATGTGCATACCAATGATTTGGATGTCAGTATTTCTAGGGGTGCTGAATCAGCAAAAAGGAGCGCAAAGGGCTGGGGCAGTGGGGATGACAAAAGCCAGAGAAAACACTGGCAGAGCAGGGATTTGCCAGATGGACTGTAGCGGATAGTGCAACGCTGTATTCAAAGACATGTAAATGAGAGCAGGAATAGAAGAAGGAGTTTTGGTCTCCGGTGGGACCTTCCCACCGCAGTAGTCTGTGTCTCTACACTCCCACATCTCCTTGATATTATTTCTGCATCTGCTTCAAAGAAAACTTCACGGGAGAATTTGCATGACGTGTGTCTTCAAAATCTAACTGCATGTGTGCTTTCGGCGATAATGTTCGTTTGCTGTGTTCGGTGTCACCCTGTGAAATTGAATGGACGCAAAACACCGGTTTTGACTTCACCTGGTAAGCAGCAGGTTGAGAAATTTGGCAGGAGTGCCACCTTGTGGAGCCGAAGCGCCGGCGCCTCCGCACGCCTCGGCCGGGGACGGCGCTCGGGCTGAGGCCGCCTCGCCCCCCGCATCCCCACCCCGGGGCTGTGGGGCTGCTGCTGCTTCCCAGCCTGGCTGCCCCGCCGCTGGGTTAGGGGAGCGGTTACTAACGCTAAACCCGGTTTTCCGTGAGGTACTGGTACATTGGACAAACCCTGACAATGTTTACAAACTTGGGAGATTTGCCTAATGTTAGATGGAGTTTCATTTTGCAGAAGGTAGCTCTTTCATTAGGAAGCTGCTACCTGACACCTCGTTAATTTTCTTCTCCATCCTTTTCCCCATAATGTGTTTGGTTTTTTCCTTTTTTTCTTTTCCCTCTGCATCTTGCCTTCCATAGTTAACACTGTAGGACAGTCATCTTACCATAGCAGAGACTACTCCTATAGCAGCAAGGGGAGAGCTCACTGGAGAGCCAGATGAAGGCAGTGTCCTATTCTTGCCACTCAGACTAGCAAAAACTCAGGTGTTGTGGTTAGGTGGAGAGGACAGTTCAGATTGGAGGGGTCACTTGCCAGGAAAACAATTAAGATATCATTTTGTCCCATCCAAAATACTAATTGCTCAGAGACTAAAATCAGTTTACATATGTAAAAAGTTTTCTGAGAAAATCCTTTGTTCTTTCTCCCCGGTCTTGTACCAAGACTTTATAACACACTAGTAGTTTCAATGTCTTAAGACATGTATATATATTTTCACAAGCAGAACAGTTTTAAATTATAAGTAAATTTTCCATTAATCCAAAGTTTGCAATAATTAGCACCTAGAATATTCTCTGAAGTTTTTCACCATTCATATTTTGACATGCAAAGGCTAATGTTTTACTAAAAGTTCTGCTAGAAATTAATTGCGTTCATTTGCACTTGTATTTGATTAATCTTTTTTCTTGGACCATGCAGTTTTGTTTGTTGTTTTTTTTTTTTCCTCTTAATCTAATATCTTTGATGTGTCACTTTGATTCAACAAAATGAAAGTTGGATGATAATGTCTGAAAAGGTGCTATTCCTGTTAAATGATTAAGTAGTTCTGGTTCAGTTTGTTTTCTGATAGGTCTCCTTTTGGCTAATTGGTCTGATAACATGTAAAAGTGTCTAGAAGGCATCACAAAAGTGACAGAAAAAAATATGTCCCCAATTTGTTTTAGTGCTCTGGTGAACTTTTCTGAAGTTTCTCCTTTTTTCTATCTAGAGCTGTAAACATCAGAAGGAGGCTTTATTAAATTGCTTTTACCTCAGACTACAGGGGGCTTTACTGGAAAAGGAAGAAATGTTTGAAACTGTTGAGTCTTTGTTCTCTTTCTAAGGTAAGAATGTCGAGAGTCCACACAATGGGATTTTAATAACTGGGCTTATTACCTTCACAGCAGTGAAAAAGACTGAGGTACTTGGGTTTACTGAACTGGCTAAAAGGATATGAAGCAATTCCATAAATCATGTTCTTGAAACATGAACATGTTATTGTCAAAATGTTAATCAGTCCTATAGAACATACCTATGAATTCCAAAAAGATATGCACAGACTCTATTTTGCAGACTTTCAAGTACAGCAGTGACACCTGGAAGCACAGCTGCATTTCTCTGAGAACCTGAATCAAAAACGGTATCCTTTGGAGCCCTTACAGATCCATCTGTGGCTATGATGGACCATGACTAGGGTGTCTTCTTCAGGACTGAGAACAAGCAGCATGACATATCTTGCATGAATAGAGCTGCATTTCTCTGTTGCTTCTCCTGTAACCACCATTGAAAAACCCCCTCTGTGCCCAGACAGGCTTAGTGCATACTAACTTGTGTTCACTGTGCCTCCCTGTAAGCAGTGCCTGGGGAAGTTCTGACCGCCACAGGGTGAGCTGTCCTTGACATTCAGTCCATGGCCACTCCACTTACAATATGGCATGTGAATGCATGTTTTACATTGCGAGGGTCACTTTTGTGTAAGAATGAGAACAAGCATATTCACGATATGTCACCATATGTATATTCCAAGGGTTTAATTTTTTACTTTTTAAAAAATCTTTTAAGAATTGCAATTATTAGTGTTATGAAATCAGACATAGTAGATCCTCTATGACTTTGATTTTTCTATTTCTCCCCTTGTACTTGAAGTAAAGGGTTCGTTTATTGCCTCCTAAATTAAACAGTTTTCAGGATACCGTGGTATTCTCTGTGGACTCTGTGTTGTAATCACAACTGATGAATCTGAAATTCTCTGGTATTGCCTCTGGGAGGAGACAGTTGTGTTTTTTTGCACCAGTCTGTCCATGTTCTAAGTACTCTACTTCCTTCCTCCTTTGTATTGCTTCTTCTTGTACAATTGTCAGTGCTGGACAAGAAAAAACCTTCAATCTTGAGAGTTCTGTGTGTCAGGCTTTCTGCCAAGCTGGCTTTCCTTGTTGCTGCAGTATTAGTTGATTTTCTGTTGTTTCATTTCTCTTTTGTTTTAACAACTGATCTCCTGAGTTATTTAAGGTGTACCCAGCCTGGTATTGCTTTGGTAATTTCTGGATTTTATCCATGCAATAAGACATTATAAATATATTTTTTTAAAAAAACCTCTTGTTTATTAAACAGAAGAAATAAGCAATAATTAGTGAGGTTTTGTAAAGTTTCTATGGTTACCTAAGTGCTAGTTTAGTAGGAGTTAGCGGAACAGTGAGTTTTTTTCATCCTTAATACAGTGAAGCTGGAGTACTTTTAATCCTTTGAGTCATTAGCTATTATATGCTTCCAGCATGTTTATATTGCTGCTCTGACCTTCTGCTGTGCAAATAAACAAAGCAGTTTTCCCCATTTTTTTTCTCTTTTCCTGCCTATATGATGGCTCATAATTTTGTTTCAGTGTTGCGGCTGTAGTTTATCTTCTGTAGGCTCAGAGTTATGCTCCATATCGCAGTACACCTGTACAGTGCCCAACTGTTATGTCACCAGACTGTAGGCAAATTGGACTGTTTACTTTCCTGGGAGCTCAACACATGAGAATCCTGAGTTTTGGGAAGCCACACATGCCATTGTTATAGATGACATGGGAGTGAAACCAAACCTGGTCATTCAGCTATTCATCTTGCAGCGCTACAGTGCTTTTCTGTGGAGAAGAAACAGACTTGGGACTGCTCCCCCCAGTCTGTAATTGTGCCTGGGATTGCACCACTTGGGCACCCTGAAACCATTAGAAGAACAATGGCAAGAAAGTGGTATAGCCTCAAAAGTAAATTTGTCCCTGTCATAAAAGAAAAAGCCACCTAAGTCTGCTAGATACAGTGGCTGGAGGACAACTGCCAGCCTAGTGAGCACTGAGACAAGTTATACTTGGCTTGATAGTGTAAATGCAATAAAAAAGCCCTTGGGGTGTTATGAAAAGTTGGCACTTGCTATTGTTTTCCAAACATTAATTTTGAACTTTCCACTCATCAACATCTTTTGCTAATAAGTTGTTTTGTAAGAAGAGATGTTGTATCACTATTAAGTAATTCTTGCTCATGCTGTCCCCATCTTCACCCGTTCTTTGGCGAGATGTAGTTAAAGGCACTTTTTGGCTATTTGTTATCACTGGTAGAAGTTATTTTGAAATAATTCTACTTCACTCTTGAGGGAAATAAGCCTCACAGCACATGCTTTGTGCTTGATCATATCAGATTTTGCTGTGGCTCATTGCTTTATGACATATTTTCCCTTGCTCTTCTTTGTCTCCCACTGCTGTCTTGCAGTGTTTTACACTTAATCCTAGCTGCTCTCTAGTTCACTCCAGGCACTTTTTTGTTCCAGTTGCTCATAATTTAGTACTTTCAGTAAGTAGCCCATAGGCTTCTTTACCATGTCTGCTCAGTCAGTATTTATTTTTTTTTTTAGCATTAGCAACTTCTGTGTCCTTATTGAACAGTTTTTGAGATCACTGGTAAATTAGGCAGACAAATTTAGTCCAACTGTTCATCCTCTGACACATCATTTGCCATTGCAATCCAGATAAAAACCTTGCTTATAGTAATATACTTTAAATATTTCCTACATAAAACATCATTGTTAATTTTTTTTCTGTCATCACTTTTTTTTTTTGCACATAGTGCAGATTACATAAATTTAGGATTTTTGGTTCAGTTCTGAATTAAAAGATTCTACTAAACTAGCTTGAATTTTTCCTTTGAAAATAGCAAGATGTGTCCCTAAGGTAATGACAAGCTTTGCTTTCATTTCTACACATTTCTCTAATGACCTGAAGCCAGAGTGTATCTAGCTTTCAAGTTTTTCAGCTTCTTTTTAAAATTTGATGCACCATCTGTATTCATATAACTCCATTCTTTTTTTCTCATCCATCTGCCTCAGAATTCTCTCTGCTGTTGCAGAATTGTTACACTCAAAACCTTGCTCATGGGCACAGAGTAAGCATACTTTATATAAATAAAGCTAAAAATGTATTGATAGTATATGTGAAAGTGAAGCAGTCTATTAATTATTAGATCAGATTTAATTGTTTAAAAACAAATTATAATGCAGTTTAAATTATTATCCACACACCTCCTAGTGCCCACTCCTTCTCCCAGTGTTCGGCTCGTATCTCCAGTTCTCTGGTGCTGAGCTTGGTGCTTGCATGCTGGTGGCACTGGAGGGGTGGTATGGTGAATTTTCAGCATCTGGAGTTCTTTACTGGGATGAGTATGAAGTTTGTGTCGATGGTTTCTTCTTCCTCATTCTGGGATCAACTTGGAGTCACTTTTATATGTCTGCCAACACCCTTTTACACCTTTGCTCTGTCCTTACTGGTCTGCACCTCAGTTTACTATATATGATGTCTTTGCTTCCTTTTTTATTCCCCAGATCAGTTTTGTCCAGCTTCTGCTATGGATTTCTTTGAACATGGGTGTGTTATAGCCAAGGGGTTTCCAGTGCCAGCCACTGTCCCTTCCTTCACCATCAGGCTCTTGTGGCCCTCTTCACTGCATCTTGTCTTCCCTGCTCAAGGGCTCCGCTGTCATACCAGGCCTGTCTTTCTCTGCACTGAATCATCAGGTTAGAGTTGTAAACACTATTCTGCATAGAATTACTGCTTGTTACTGCTATCTGTGTAAAACTATGGTTGTACTATATAAAGATAAACAAAATTTATTAACTATACACAACTGATGACCTTCCTGCTATTCCAACTTGTTCTCCTCAGTTGATGTTAGCAGCTGGTTCAGCTGGGTTAAACAACTCGATGTGAGAGAATTAAACAGGGTATATAGATATATGTGGGTGACAGTCAAATATGTACAGCATTGACAATAAGACAATAGAAGAAAAAATCCCCCCCACTCCAGAAAAACTATAGAAATATGAAGGAATGCACAAACAATGGATTGTGCAAACATTCCATTGAGAAACTGAGATGATGACAAACAAATTTATTTCCTTGTCCTTAGAGATTGTATGGTAAATGGAAGATCTGGGGATTTTTTTTAAAGCAACGAGAATGAGAAGATGGTGCATGCAGTGATTTGGAAAATTCAAATAATTCCCTCTTTGAAAGCAATTTAATATAATTTCCTTTTATTCAATAGTCCTATGATTATGCTGGAAAAAATGTATTTTCTTCTTATACTCATACTTCAACAGTTTATGTGGCGAATACCTCGAATGTTTTGTATGGTAATTGACACCTACTGAAATAGGACTTAAAAAAAATTGTAAATGCAAATAAAGTAATTATAAATGTTATTATAACATATTCTTAGAATGTCTATAGAGTCATTATATTATATAAAACCCTAAATAAGAGCAGAAAGCTTTATAGCATATTACAATTTGTTAGATGATTTTTAATATATGGTTATTTCATTGTTTTAAGGTGACAGCTGGAAGTCTTGTCAACTTCAGCACCACCTCATTTCAAAGAGAAAGCATTAACAGAGATGGAGTACACCAATTTTTAATGTAAGTAATCTTTTTCTGTTCTGATATGTCTTATTTATAATTTTGAGGCCATTAGACTTCTGCCCTGGTTTCTTTAGCACTATAATTCTTCAATGGAATTTGAGAGCCTATTTGAAATTGACAATTAACTTCTCACTAGCACTTCAAAGCTTCCTTTTATATTTCTGTAAAACTGAACAAATGACTGCTACTGATGTTTTGCTCATCAACTAGTAAGTGGAGGCCATTTAAGGCAGAAATGTAGGGTTTAGCTCCAGCTGCTGTTCTAATGTTGCAGAAAGCTTTTGCTGCAGATCATTAAATTCAACTTCAGGCAGTCACTAAACTGCCAGATAATTATTTTTTTCTTTCCTTGGCTGAGCAAAACCTGGTGTCATCAATTTCCATAAAATTGAGCTACAGAATTCTTCATTCTTGGAGACTGAAGAAACAGAGCAATGAGGAACACACCAATATAATACTTCAAATAACAGGTAAGATTCAATCAGTGAAACTTTTCTTCCTGCCAGTTTGTCAGACTACTTTAGGAATCAAGCTTTGTACAGGGCATTGGTTCCTTGCTAGTAGGTCACAGGGCTAGTATTAATAACTGGTAGTTTATGTTTTGGGGCCTAATAACCAGATGAGACCCTAACACAGCCTGTTTGAAGACTGAGACTTCACTAAGAACTGGTCCTTTAGAAAGAATTGGTCCCTCTTTCCCAGTGTGGTAAAGAAGCAAGGGCCTTCCTGGCCTGCTTGATCACTCGAGACCTTGGTTAGGTGGGGCCAGCCCTCTGGTGGAAGGAGCAGACCTGCCACTGAGAAGTGTTATTTTTCAGTACTGACTGTGTATTTTGATTCAAATCAAGTTAAGTAATGAAAATTTATTTCATTTTGTGGAATGTCAAAAATAAAAATTATTTCCAAAACTGAAATACACATGTATGGAGATTCCTCTCCTGACTTCAGTATGTAAGACTTAAACTCAGCTCTGTGTTATCACATGTGATGCTATGCATTTCTGATAAATTGTTCTAAATATACCTTGACATAATCCATACTACCCATGATTTTAAGTTGTTTGTATAGCTTATAGATTAAGTAATTAAACCCAGAACATCCATGTGTATAACACTTAAAAATAGGAAATGTGAATACATAAACTCTTACCAGAGAGCTGCTGATGAGAAAAGGGGTTTTGCTTGCCTTCTGTGGTGATTTACTCTGTGCAGACTTCACAAATAGAGAACATTTCCAGACTGGTCCCCAAGCTTTTATCTCAGAATTAGTGGAAAAATAATAGATACTGAGGATTTGAGCTTCTGTTAATCTTTGTTTATTGTCATATCACAGTCAGGTTTCCAAAGAGGGAGTTCTCCTTTCTCCTATAGGAGGAGACAGAGGAGACAGCCCTTACTATGATTTTACAATTAAAATTAACACAAAATTAATATGACAAGGGAACAGAGAAAAGTGTAAAATAACAGCAATAGAACGGTGTGTTTGAACCTGAAATACATAGATATAGGTATCATCAAGGTTTCCAAATACATAGCTGCAGCTTTGGTTGCATGAAGAGAGGAAACTACTTATTTCAGTCTCAAAATCCACATTTGAATGCATATTTCTGGTTTTGATAGCATGCTTTTAAATACCTGTAAGTTGTCAACTGGTAAATATTGTTGTCTAACTATGATGTTAATAGTGAGAAGATACATCAAAAGAGTATTAAGGCTATGGCAGCAATCAATGCAAATCAGAAAACTTCCAGCTAAGGATGAAATTTGGCACTTGCTTCAAGCACCAAGACACAATGGGGGCACAGGAAAAAAGCTGTTAAGGGAATCAAGTTTAGAGTATGAAAACAAGCCACAATATATCACCTGTCCTTTGTTTTTCTGTGACAGTTTTCATAGGGGTTTTTGTTTGTTTGTTTGTTTGGGGTTTTTTGTTTGTTTGTTTTGTGTTTTGTTTTGTTTCTCTGTGATACACATTGTGTAAATAAGTTTGGTTTCAGTTTGGGAGAGGTTAGGCCATTTAACATAATTTGTCAATACTGGTTAGCCATCAAACTGTGAATGTGTATTCACAGAACTGTTACTTAAATTGTGGCCATGGATTAAAATTATATTGCCATTCTATATAGGCATCTCAATGAGCACAACTGGGGAAAAAACAAACAAACAAAAAAAAACAACTAAGATTTAAGTCACAGTTTGACATACGTAAGTAAAAAAGGGGGTTTGTTTTAAGGGAAGGAAAAAAGTAGACTTGCTTTCAAACTCAACACTGAATTTGTGACTAAACGTTTTTTATTTGTAAGCTAAGCAAGCCTGATCTGATATTTATTGAGCAACAAGTAGTCCTCTTCAATTTTAAATACATACAATTATAGTATGAAGACTTTTTTTGAAAATAAACAAAAGCTCGTTCATTTGATAATTTTGCTTTCAGAATATAATTCTATCAAATTTCAGGACTGTGTTCTGAATACAATCCACAAAATATTAAAACGTATGTGGAAGCCACAAACTCCTCATCTATAAACAGACAAGTACCAAATTTTATTTTCTCTAAGAAGGCAAGGGATTTGTAAACACGTAAATGTGTATTAATAATTAAGTAGGTTCAATTTAGAACAGTTTGAAATATGGTTTTTCGGTATATGGAATACAAAAATAGCTGTGATCATGGATTGTGATAATGGATTATGATCATACAAGTGCATGTTGTGACAGGGCAAGCAGTAAGGGCTTTTAACTGGGTAGATATAGATTAGATGTTGGGAAGAAATTCTTCACTATGAGGGTGGTGAGTTACAGGTTGCCCAGAGAAGCTGTGGATGCCTCCTGCCTGGGACTGTTCAAAGCCAGGTTGGATGCATCTTTGAGCAACCTGGTCTAGTGGGAGGTGCCTCTGCCCATGCAGGAGGGCTGGAACTAGATGACATTTGAAGTCTCTTCCAACCCAAACCCTTCTATGATTCTATGGCTAAGTTTTAGCTTCAACACAGTACCAAATTGAACTTTATCCCTTACTAATGACGTCCCTCAAGCTCTTGTCAGAGCAGCAGGCCTGTGTATGGCTGCCTTCCTCACAGCCAAGGTCTGCGGCTGAGTTGTGGTCAATGCATCGTCCACCAGGACCACCACTCCCATGTCCCCTTCAGCAGGCATTACCTAATCAGACAAGCAGGATTAGGCAACATACAACAGCTTGTTGAGGCAGGTCAGAATATTAATACCAGAAATGGCTTATACATCAGGCTAGAAGGGTTATCTTAAAGAACTACCACACAAGGCTACCAGCAGTTTGGTGTTAACGTCTGCCACTTGGAAACTGCTGTGCTGTCACAGGGTTCAACCCTCTCCTGGTGCAGTGTTGCCTGATGACAGACAGACAGTTCAATGGCATTTGGTGCCAAATGCTGCTGGTGGTGTGCCTCACAGTAAGCTTCCCAACCCTTCAGATCAGACAGTACTTAGCAAAGATATCCATTTTCAGAAGGACATAGGAGATGCCTCACCAGCATGTCACCACAGGACAACCCCCTCCACGGTCAGGGGGCACTGTTCAAATGAAGGTAAGTTAAATGAGTGCCCTGCTCCCTCTGCTGAAAACTAAATGAAGAGGCAGGCAGTTACTAAGAGCCACACACAAATCCCCGTCTCCCTGAAAAAGTGACGATCCACTTTTCGTTTTCCTGATAGATGTTCAGCTTTACTGTGTCTAAGAAAACAACCAGAAGAATCAGAAAAAAAGCTTCTCTGTAGCCAAATTGCGCTTAGTGATGCCAAATATATTTTAAGTGGCTGCTTAAGAAAAGTACTCTTTCAAGCAGGATCATTTTCTAGACTGAGTATTGTAGATCTTCAGATTACTAGAAGGCCAAAATATTCACAAAGCTTATATAAGTATTTTGATTTACCTGTTTATCTCCTTTAATTATACTTGTATTGGAAAATAATATTCTCCTAGTTATTTGTTTTTTCAATAAAGTGAATGTGAAGGCCTTCAGATCTTCATTAGCATGCTGTGGGCATGTTTATTTAAACTCTTCTGCAGAGTTTAAATAAGAATCTTAATTTTCTTTTTCTCTCAAGTATCTTTTTCAACTGTTTGTAGAATTCTCCCTGTACTTAATTAACCAATTTTACATTGCCTAAAAATTCCTCTATTAAATTTCAGGTGTCAAGACAAGTCCAATGCTTCTGTTATTTTTCTGTGGATTTCAGCAAGAGAAAATATAGGTAGGAGGTACTTTTGAAAATCTTGAAATGCCGCTAAAATCAGAGCTGTGTGTGCTGAAAATTTGGTTTAACTCTTTAACAGTTAACCTGGAAGGGTTACTGGGGAGGTAATAACTACTGAAATTGAACAAAACCCCATGGAGTAATGTGAATATATGCTGCAGAATTGAACATGAAAAATTTGAGTTTTGGAAAGCACAGAGACAACATAGGAGCAATTATGAAGTTAATTTGGTCATGGTTATTCAACAACTGGCATGTAAATAATTTTGTTGATTGCATTGGGCATGTGTGTTTATTTGGAGGAGGGGGAGGACTTTGCTCCCTGTTCCTTCTCATAAGGGGAAACGGACAGACTTCACTGAAGTAAATCCATGTCCTTTATTGAGACCTCAAGTCACTCCTTATTCTGCACAAGTGGGTTGGTTTTCCTCATCTAAAAATGGTAATTAAGGAAGAAAATTTAAAATACAAATAATTTATTTGACTTACCAGACATTTATCGATGAAGTAAATATGCATTGTAAAATTCTGTGTCAGCAAGGGCAGTAGTAGTGGGCATTGCTAGTTAACATTAGAAAGCACTTTTCATTTTTTTAAAAGATACTTATTTTAACAAGGGTATGTTTGCTAATTTCTTTCAAAAAAGAGGCCATTTAAAAGGTGGTAATAATTTAGGGATCTGGCTTTTATTGTTGCTTTATACCAGAAAGGTACACTACCTCTTTTAAAAAAAAGACATGAAATAATTTTGTGTTTATATTTATTGTCAGCAATACATCAGTTATGTAAAAATAACCCAGATGAAAATGTAAGACTTGTTACATTTTCATGTCATCTGTATTACTGAATAAAGCTTAGTGACAATATACACAAATTTGCAGTAGTTGTACGTAAACATTTTGTGCCTTAAAAAAGAAATATACATAATTTTAAAAATAAAAACGCAATACACAATTTACAAATTAACATTAACCAAAAAATAGGTAAACATTCCTCAGACAGCTGCCTGCTTGTTCTACAAAATAAATATTCAAGTAAATTAAGTTAAGCGAAATAAACTCTTAACTTTGGGTGAGCACGATTTACATAAAGGTAAAAAGACAGATTTCCATTTCATTCAAGGTATATGTTACAGTGATTTATACAAAGAGTTTTTAAATTGGTCTCTTCAGATTGTAATATTGGAAAACAAACTTTATTACACTGTGGCAGAAGAAAGGGAGTTCTGAAATTGATGCTTTATACCAAATATAAACAAGATGGTGCAGTTGCACCAAAGCTTCAAAAAGGAACTAGTCCAGGACTCAAAGCAGACACAGTAATCTAAAAACTACAGATTTAGAAAGGAAATACAAACCATCACATCAACAGGAAGATGTCTACTTTGCTACTTTCCAAATGATTTATTTGATCACTGGAAACATTACTTTCACAAACTAACAACCTATGGTAGTGGCTGCTTTAGGCACTGGATTTGTAGAAGCACTCTTATCTTTAAAGCAAATTGCTTTTCATTCTAAACTGATAATTCATCTATTATTTATTTCTGTTACAAAGCTACAGGGCTTAATCACTTTGAAACTTTCAGCTACATACAATTTCAGCCCTCCTTATAGCTTAATATTTGTTTTCTTGATAACGAGGGAAGCCATTCTGGCTTCAAATTTAGGTGCACTTTGTTTGTAAAAAAAAAAAAATCAAAATACAAATGCACTCTAGATTTCAAATGCAGCACTAGTATGATGCAGATGTGCACCAGCAAAATTCACTGATCAGATATAAAATGTAACACATACTAAAATACTCACATGGCTTTCAAAGGCCAAACATACTTTAAAAGCCCTCCAATCTCTTTCTTTGTTTATTCCTTTTATATAGTGAGAAAAAGGAGAAATCATAACTTCAAGTTATTAAATTCTTAGATTTAGGACATACAAATGTTCAAGGCAAGAACTAGGCAGCAGCTCCTGCTAAGGTCAGTCAGTATAACAAATAAAGATGCCTCATTGCCAATGAAAGAAACCCTGTTCCCTCAATTCCCCATTGGTTCAATACTATTTGACAACACAGAATTAGACTTTTAAAAATACAGAAATAATTATTAAGCTTTGTGTCTCCACATGATATTTAACATTATATATTTTTCACATTTTTTAATGTCTGACAAAATAGGAATCAACTAGGTTTTTCTTGTTTCCTACTCAAGAATGCTGAAGTAATTAAATTTATCAAGGTTTTTTGTTTTGGTTTGGTTTTCTTTACAAAAGACCGTGGATCTTTACAAAATGATGTAATACTGAAGCCCCCAGTCCTGCTATACATATACAAATGAAGCACTGCTGTGGCTGGGGGCCATGGCACTTCACCAGCTGTGGCTAGATCAAGGTATAAAATGAGAAATTAAATCTGTATAAATGATTGTTACTATTCTTCCTCTCTGTTCACCATACCCATTTGAGGAATACTTATGCAGTGGGAGAAAGATAATTTTCTTGATGGAGACTAGTAATATAAGTTAGCTAAATTACAGTAGGACCATGATCTCTCTTGAACATTGCACAAAATGCACACGGGTTCAAGAATATTCTACATGGAGCAAAGCAGGTACTTAAGGACTATTTAAGGATTGATGACCATGAGAGTCTTGTGATAGATTTCAGTGGATCTGGGCCAATGTTTGCAAAGCTACAGTTTTATTCAGTATGCAAAAACTGGTGCTTCTTCAGTAAGTAGAGTGATGAGTAGGCAGAAATGGTTTAGGTTATAAAAAAAGACCTGAGGACATAATTTTGAACTTTATATAACAAGCATTTTTGAGAGGTTGCCTGATAAAGTTTTGTATTGCTTAATAGTGACACAGTCACTTATATGTTCGGACTACACACAGAAGCCATTTGATGAGAATAACCCTTCTCAGGTCATGAATCACATCTGTAACAGGCATGTAGATACAGTGGCAAGTCAATGAACTTCATATCAGAAGCATAACTGAAAAGCTACAGGCATGGAAGAGGTTCAGTGAATTTTTATACTGCCAGAGGTTTTTTTAAAGGTCATGAGTATTAAAATGACAAAATTACTGATCTCATTGTTTACTTGTCAGTACATTCAAGAGTTTAACTGAATAATTAAAAGTGTCCATCCAATTATCCTAATTAGAAAAGACAAAAGGGCTCTGAGTATTGCACTGTCAGCAACAGTGAAAAGGCTCTCACTAGTGGAAGGAAAAAAGAGCAAAACCATTTTATTTTAGTTGAACAAACAACCAGAATACCTTTTCAGACAGTAAGTATATCACTCAAGATTACAGGGCAACCACTTTTCTTCTTTTTTTTCTAACAAAGTTAACAAATATAAAAATTCTAGTCATAAACAGCCTTCAAAGTACAATTAGAAACCAGCAGGACGATCTATACCAGTATAGGTAGATGGGCAAGAAACTAGACACTTGTATTACTGCCATGATATAGACTACAAATGGCTGCTGTGGCAAGGAACGGGTTGTGCAGTACACGTTGTTAGCCGGTTCCATCTAGTTGCAGTCCAAACCAAAAGCTTCTCTTCAGGATACGAGACCTGTCTACTTGACACTCCTTGCACAAGATACATCATCATCCTTTCTGAAAAGAGGCAGTTTCTATGGCAATACTAGTTAAGTGCATATCATGCTGCACTAATATAGTGCAAAAATTTGCCTTACATGTAGCAAAAAAGATGCAGGCAACAGTTTGAATTAGAGAAAGTAGAAACGTATTGTACCATTTACAGTGGGTATTCTTTTTCCAGACAGCAACTGCTAGAAAATACTGAATCTCAGAATGTACATATGAGGATGAGATTTCTGGATGTACATATGAGGCCTTTATACTTTGGAGTGATAATAGGACAGAATTTTGCAAGTTAGTCATCACCCTCTGAAATGCAGGTTAACACAAGTTATCATCAACTGGTAAACCATAGACCTTGTTCATTGGGTTAGTCCCAGTTAGGAGTTAATATTGTACTAAGCACTAAAATGCTCTTTAACAAGTATATAATCTGATAGAGTAGTATGTATGATTCAACTGAGAATATATGTTATCCTTGAATATAAAGAGTCATAGATAGCTTGGTACAAACTCTTCATGCGTACTGATTATACTTGGTTAATGTTGCAGGGGCTTCCGACTGTTAAAACTATGTCAGCTACAGTATTCTGGAGACAGAAGTGGTGCTTATAGTTTGCGAGGTTGAGGAAAGACCACAAATCTCCAACTGCAGTGTCTATTAGTGTGATTCTGCCAGCTTTCTCAGTGCTGATGGTCTAAAGTAAAGCAATAATAACTTGAATATTTGTAGGCATTATGAAATACATCCTTCTTTATCTATGGTGGAGTTACAAAAAAGAAAAAGTCCAAACAATCCACTCCATAGAAAATCCCTGTGGCTTTGGATACCTTCTGATTTCAAGCCATTAATTTAGACTCCATTTGTCACCATGAGATGTTACATTTTACATATCTGCATCTCCATCATAAGCCAAGGTTAAAGGTTTCAGTCGGTTGTTCTGCCTTCTCTGGGGCTTCTTTGGCTTTTTGCTGAAACAATAAAATAATTTGTAAATAGACCAAGAAACTAATAACATATCAAAGAAAAATTTCAATCTTAAATGAAAGATGAGTGTGCTTTAAGGTAATGCACTCGGTTATTCATTTGTAAAAGCTTTAATTCTAAAGCCTTTAGCCTTCACTTGGATCACTACTAATCTCTTTATCAACCTAAAGCAATATCTAGTTTCAAAGTTCAGTTATTCAGAAACAGGCCATTACAGCACCTATGTGACTTGATTAAATCCTTGGCAAGTAATCCTGCAAGATCAGCCAGTTTTCAGAAGAACTCAGAGCCTGCAGTGCAATATTTGGTCATGCATCAAAGCTGCAATCAGGTTCTTTTAAATTATATGACTCAAATCATAACCTCATAACCCTCATAACCAGGGTTTCCACAGGGAAGTTTCACCTTTTGATTAGTTTTATGTCATTACACTTGCTAGAATGAATATAATTAATTCTAGATGTTATAATCAAACCAGTCATAAGCAGCAGGGATATGTTTGTTAGCCATAACCATACACTATCTAGCCTTGAGTTAGCCCACATCTATTTTTTTGTTAACAAACAAGTGGTTATAATGGCTTGCAGTGGCCCCAGATTAAAATAATTTGCAGTGGAGTTGTCAGCTAATGGATTTTCTTTTCCTCAAAAAACCCAGTATTTTGTTCCTTACTGAGACAGAAGTGAAATTCTGGGGAAGGTTTGCTAAAAACCAAACAAGTCCAGAAGCCCTTCAAATGCCTAATAATGCAGTACAGCCAAGAAACTGATGTGTATGACAACACTTCCCTCACCTTCCACCTGCACATTTGGACCAGAAATTCCAAACAGAACCTAGAAAGCTTCAGGAAGAGCATTCTCAAAGGTTCTTGCAAAAACATGCCCAAAGATTTTTTCAACTAAATATTATTTAATGTATGAAAAACACATGAGAAAATTTTCAGACTTTTTTTCATTGTGTCTGTTTATATCCTGCCAAACATAAATCTGACTTGCCTGATAACTAATTTTTCTTCTTGCTACCTCCCTCTGCATTTTGTGATACAGATGCAATGAATTTATCACAGAATGAAATTATCATGGACACAGTACGTTGTTACAGAGATAAAGTGAACAAAAATAAATTATACACTAAGCTACCTCATCTTTGTAAGAAGTTTTTCTGACCTCAGGAAAGCATGTGTTTAACCATCTAGACTACAGCTGGGGACCACTAACATGAGCTTGGACAAAAAGACATGGAAAATTAAACACTGCAGTTCACAGAAGTGCCTGCAGTTTCTACAGCAGCATATGTAAATGCTTGCATTACAGTCTGTGTGGGACTGCTTGTTTGCAAATAATTAAAGAACTCACCAGGCTAGATAGATCATAGAAACAATAAAGATGAGTAAAACAAATGCACCAGCAGCTACACCATAAACCCAGGTCTTCAGCTTCCCATCTAAAAGGAATGAATGTTAGTCAGTAGTGTTTGAGTTAGTCTTGTTGAGGTATTAGTTCTGATATAGTAAAGAAATACTTTTATAATGTAAAATAAACTATTCACTAGCAATAGTATTTAATTAGAGTAAATACTATTAAACAACCAAGCTTCTCTGTGCACTTGTGCTCTGCTTTTCAGCTGCAGTCTGGGTAATCTGAAAGAAGCTGAGAGGTGGGGCAGAGGCAGCAAGGGAGACCCCCAGAATCCCAGCCCCTGGGCCTGGTGGTAGCGAGCAGCCCTTCAGTATGATCACAGGGCAGCTCATCAGTGTGGGACTCATTTATGCTGTTAGTGTCACTTTCCATTCCAGCTCCAGTAAATCAATCTGCCTGTTATTTTCATTCTTGTTGCTATTTGAGGCATGTTTTGCCTCATCCATGCCTTAACTGCATATACACAACTTTCTCTACTGCATAAAGTAATAATTTTTCAATTTATTCCCCTACAAAATGCAAGTTTTATTGCTCACAAATAGAACAACTGTCTGTTAATATGGATTGTATTTATGTGCAGTCTGTACAGCTTGCATTTTGAACATAATATCCCTGTGGGATTAGCTATACATCCCACTCTTCTACTTGCCTTGATCCTAGACGCACTCACTTATCCCAAGAAAAATGGTGTGACTTTCTCTGTCTGTGGGGTTTTGTTATGAATTCCAAATGAGCATGTCACAACCCAAGGTCAGGGCATGCTGTTTGACTCCTTACTTTTATCTGACTCTTTTTGCAAATTTCTAAATAGCTTTTTGAACTTATTATTACACAGGCAGTTAGCTAGCCTTGCTGCAGCACCTTGACAATGAAAATTGCATTTTAAAAGTTGCCTTATTTAATTTAAAAGGGGAAACATTTTTATTTCATGAAGTCATGTATATTTGCAATGTAAGCAAACACAGTAAAATATTTATGACCCAATATTTAGTGCTTCTTGATACCTCTGCAGAACAAAATATAATAATAACAAAAATTAGTCAGACTTTGTTCAAATTCACAGCAGCTCTCTCTATTACTGTGCAGTTAAGTTCAGGCTTTCTATTCTCTAGCAATGTGAAGTCTTGCAGTCACATGAACAACTGGTTCAAGACTAATTAATATAAAAACATTTTAGCTTCATTGCATCCATCAACCTAATGAAAATTTTATCTCATAACTGATGTAACTTAAATAACTGATCTATTCAAGAGGGAACAGTAGATTTGACCTGACATAATAAATGATATTATAATACTAATGAGAGGAATTCAGACTTCAGTACTGCTAAATAGGTTAGTTTCTTCTCTCATTGGCTTATTTCCATTGGTAAGTATAAGGAGCTTCAGGTTGGTTTGGGTTTGCTTGTTTTAAAATAGTATTATCTTCTTGAAAAAAAGATTGGCATTACTGTGTGTATGGATTTATTTATTTTTATCAAAGCAGGGAAGTCTGTTAATGAGGTCATTCATATTATGCAATAACAGGCATCTAAATCAGCCTTTCGGAATTCCCCCACGCAGATTATTTATATGTATACAAGGGAACTGGTATCCCAAATTGATCTGTTTTGGGTACATCAGTACAGTCACCTGAAGAATAGAGTTTAAATACCTTTCTTTCTGGAACTGCAATTTAATTTGCCAAAGAAAGTGAAGGAACTATTTTGTCTCCAGACTTAGAAACTGTGAGGAAAGGAATAATCATGCTAGAATAAATCAAAACCCTTCCAATAGTTACCCAATCCTAGAATTAAAATAATCAAGCATAAATATCATCTAAGGTGCAAAATATTTGCTTTCTCCCACATTTGTTCATACATGAATACCATTGGTTTGATCTGAGCTGAGCTTCCTAATTTGGATTACTGAAAAATTGGTGAGTTCTCATGAAATCTCTCAGCAGTTCCTTGCTCCAAAGACCGTGTCTGAGCTCACATGAACATCCATGTTCCTAATTAGTCGAAGGTGACTGTCTGACATTTGCTTATTGTGGGCACTCTGGCTGCTACAAGCCACCCTCTAGCACTTCCAGGTGGAGTTAGCTGGAATGAGTAAAAGATAATTGGTAAGATGCCATTTTTTAAAGGAGGACCAGAAAAGCTTAATTTTTTAAAATATTTTTTTTAAAATTTATTGTAGATTAAAGTATTAACTAGTTGGAGTAAATATAATTTTATCACAGGTATAAAATATAGCATCACAGTACAAACCCCAATAAATACTAGTAACCCTAATGGGATCTAACATAAGGATTTCTAACCTAAACGTTATTTAATCGGCTTATTACAAGTATTACTGTACTTTTCACCTTGCAGCAATTTACAGATCATGCATGTAGAGATACTGTTTTCAATTTTCAGGTTAAAACCATTCATAAAAGCTTTAGAAATAAATTAACACTCTAAGACGTGTGTTAGAATATTTAGCTCTATGTGATTTAAAAGACATTTAAGATTATAACCAATGCTCTCTTAACATAATTAACATTTTTGGACAAGCATCAGATCTCTTTATGTTAAATTGTTACTTAAAGTTTTATCTCAATGCTTAATAGTACCAGGAAATAGTTACTGAAATCTGATTATATGACAGACTTTATAAAGTATTTCTGATGGGATAACTGTCTTTTAATATATTTTTGCCACTCTTTCACATAAGTCCTTGCACAGCTTTGAAGAGCATGGTCCATCATAAAAGCAAATAGATAGAGACCTAGAGCATGCTATACTAAATGGCAATTGTATGGTTAACTTGTGTCTAACATGAATTAGTTTAAATATGGATGTGGCAGAAGAGCATTAGCATATCTATACTGATTCTTTTCCTACAATTTACTCTACGGCTGCAAATTTTAAGCAGCCCTTACCCTCTGTAGTATTCAGTGATACCTTTTCACTCCTCTGTCATCAGAATTATTGGTTGAGACAGCATAACCTAATACCCTGGCTTGCAACTTTGCAGCCACCTCCCTTCTAGAGTCACATTTCAAATAGCTTCTGTAAATTTTAGCAGGTAGAAGAGATTAAAAGGAAATCTTCCACAATACAGGATTTCATTAAATATACTGAGGGAGTAGCTGAGAAAGCTAGGGGGTTGCTTGTGTCTCTTCCATTGTTTTCAGTCAGGGCAGATGCCTGTCTTCTTGAATAAGCACTTACGGGTTTTTGTTATTTTCTTCCTTGGCATCACAAAAATAAAAATGCCGGACTCTGCAGCAGTACTTAGCATTAGGAACTGCTCATTTTATGACTTCACCTGGCCCAAAAGGCTGTAGAAACCAGGTCCTTCCTCGTCCTGACTGGTTACTGGAGGGCTGGGTAGGGTTCACAGCTCGACTGGTTTTCACATCTCCCTTTTTGTCCTCCATGGTGGGGATCACCACCACTGGGATGAGAGTGCACTGTTCAAGTGTGCCATCAGAGGACATAACTTCAGTGTATCCATCTTCACAACTGCACATTCTAGTCTGTAGGGAACAAGTGTTTTACACTGTGTAGCACAAAAACACAGTTTTCTGTGAGTCATAAAGCAAAACAACATGATGACTGGAAAAGAAGACTGTTTTGAGGAGTACTAGTATGCACAGTCCTTCTTCATATACTTCGATGCAGGTTTGTACCAAATCAACAGAGTTTATTCAAAATTTAATTGAAAGATAGAAAATGGTTGGAAGTTGATTTTAACAAATTAACAGTTTGCTGAAAATACTTTTTATTGGCATAATCTTTGTAATGTAGAGAGAACTGTGGGAGGCCCTGTCAGGGGAGTTTTATGCCCCAATGCAGTAGCACATACCTCACTGCAGTAAGCGTGGGGTTGACTGCACGGTGGGTTACATGACCTGTCAGCATCTGGTTGGCGCATCACTAAACAGCCCCCTGTAGGACAGAAAACCATATTTTGACATGGTAATACCTCACCACTGATGAAATTATTGTCATTACTTGCTACAGTATGTGATGGAGTACAGTTTTATTGCTAATTCAAATTTAAGAGTCCTTCTCTTATTCCTGGGTGTCGGGTAATTGGTATCAAGGTTTTTTCCTACAGATAGAAGAAGGCTACAGCACATGTTTCCATTCATGTGCATTTTAGAGAACTAATATTTGGCAACTGAGCCTTTTGGTTTTCCCTTTTTCCTTTGGTGGATTTCTGAAAAGACAGTTTAAATGTTTTGGGGTGTGTGAGAGAAGAGATTTTGGTTCCCTAGGGCCCTCCTTCGGACTTATATATTAAAACTGTGGCTACAAAAAAAAAAAAAAAAAAAAAGCGCCTGTATTTGATTGATGTTTTCCTATCAAAGTGAAAACAACTATGCATTCAGTTTATAAATGCATACCTGTTTTCTGCTGCTCCTCAGTAGTCACTTTCACAAATGCTACAGCTTTGGTTCTTATAAAGCCATACTTCACAGTAGTCTTAAGACAGATTTTTCAGTAGGAAAGTAGTATTATCAGTAAAGCCTGTACTGAATGCTATGACAACAATGATATAGTGAGAGGGTTTCATTTTTTTTTCCTTTTTATACAATCCTCATTCTCCTTGCTACAGCTTCATGTACAGTGCAGTTATTGTTATGGACCAAAACACACGATCAGGATTTCACTATCATTTCAGCCAGAACAACTTTAAAATACATGTAGAATCAGTTTGAAGGTACATGGATTTCCTTCTACCTTACAGAGGAGGGATATGCATCGTGTAGTTTTAAATTTATGCTCTTCTAGGATGTCTTATCTTACATATCTGAGATTAGTATAATTTTTATACTGGTGTGATATGATGATGAAATCCTGATAGCTGAGTTTGGTCATGACCATAGCAGATGTAGTTAAATGTGGTTATGTAGATCCAAGTGTTAAGAGGATGGCTGATGAAGAACAAAGAAAACCCTGCTGGTTGCCATAAGTTCCCTCTCCGCGGCGCTCCCCCCCCCACCCGCCCCAAAAAGGAAAATTGTACATCCTAGCATACAAATCACATGCCTGTGGAAATCTATGTAATAAAATATCAGTCATCCAAGGAAGGAAGGAAAGAGCTGCCTCATCGCCCATGGGAAACAACACCTTCAAGTAAAAAAGAACTATTCAGCACAATAATATACTGCAAGTAAATAAATAAGGGCCTTAAAATACCAACAGGAGTCACAATAAAAATTCAGCAATGCCTGAATTAAAACACACTATGTTAGAGCCAAACGTGCGGCAATAATGCAGCAAAGAAGCACAGTAATCAGAGAAAAGGATTGACTCTAGATCAAAATAGGTAATCTCCATTTAAATTAATTGTGTATGTGCATCTCTCACATTGAACTCTTAAATACTGTAGTTTATACAAACCCTTCTCAAAAAAACGTTCAAATGTAAATTGCAATCTGGTTCACAACTGTATGTATCATGCAAAGGAGTTCTTGCAGAACAGTATACTTAAGTGCTTTCTTTGAAAAGTATCAGGAACATATAAATAATACAGTTTTGCATTGCACGGAAAATGGTGCTTACATTGCCTAGAATTTTCCAGTAGTCTTTATTTCAAATCAGAAGGTTACCATAGCTTCAAAACCATGTAGAAATAAACTTTGAAAAAAAAAAAAAAAAAAAAGAGAAGAAAGAAAAAAAAAAAAAGATGCAATATAGATCCAAGAATACCTAGGAGATACTGTTATGAAAAAAAATGCCAACACCACATATTCATACGCTTGTATTCCTGGAATTTATCATATAGCTGTATTCAGTCACATAAGAAAAAACAATCAACTATCAACTACTGCCTGTGATTTATTAATATATTCCGATTTTATCACCTGAGAGGCATAATCACCCAGTATTATTTATTGTGAAATCCTGCAGGAGTTAAAATAGATATTATCAAATATGGATCTCAATAAGAATCCTTACTTAAGAGTTTTACTTACTTTGCAAGCATTTTATCTCA
>NW_009952801.1:3296984-3381747 GCF_000747805.2 Chaetura pelagica
GGTGCATAAATAATGCCCCATTGCATTCACTGTGAAGATGATTCATTTTAATATTCTTACAGCACAAGGCGACACTTGCAAAAGAGACTCTGGACTATTAAGTATTATTTCAAAACTTCATAAAAATAAAACTGATATTGTATTTCTAGCATTACAATATTAGTGGTGGATTCCATCATCATGTATTGGCAGTTCATGAATTAGAGCTCCTTTCATTTTACTAACCTGACAGTGGTTGGCATTGAGAATGTGCTATAATCTCTATGATTCTTTTATGACCATCTGGGCTGATATAAAAACGATTTAAAAAAAAAATGCGTAACTCTTAGCTTAATTGAATCCCTGATTCTGATAAAAAAATTAATATAAATAAATATATAGGAAGATATTATTGAGTTTGGACACCTGAGTAATTCAGATTTCATTAATTCATGCAGAAAAAGAAACTATATTCCACAGCTGTCCACTGAAGAATCCTGTAATAAGTTTCTTTTGTTGAATGAAAGAAATTAACTTATATTACCACATTTATTCAATTTCAATATTTAGTAATTTTAAGGAGATGTATGATATAGGCATGATCTTATCAAGCTTTACATCTCTGCCTGCCTCTGTATAGACACTGAAATGAACTTTAAAGTTCTATTTGTTGTAGGACTTGAAATCTGAAACCCTAAATTTAGAAATGTAAGGATGTCTATGTTAAAAAAACCCATCAAACCATCAAACATATATCTTCTGTCCAATTCAGAAGATAAAATTTGTATTTACTTTTAGCATTACACTGCATTCTGAAAAAGAAATTATTTTCTAATATGCAAAACTATGATGAATCAAGATAACAGCATGTTGATTCATATATCAGGAACAAGTGGTTTTAGCAGATCATTTTAAAAAAGAAATTTCCATATACTCGGAAAAGACATTATCCACACATTTTCCATGCTTTTGTGTGTATACAAAAAGAGTAGTTACCTGTGACGTTTAAACCATCTGACCTTTGGCACCACACGGTTCGAGAAGACCCTTTCCATGGGCTAGCCATCCACTTATATTCATAGCAGTGGCCATCTACACAGAGAAAATTCACTTTTCATTAAATGTGATGACAATTTTTTAGGCTACCACTAGTGGCAGCCACAGTCATCAGCATACCATAGTCATGCATATAATTTCATACTTAGCATATCATACTCATACCAACCCTAAAAGTTTATCTTTTATGGCTAAGTAGGTCACTTCCTCCTTCACCCAGCAGCTTAGAAGGGTGCACCGCACTCATGGAGGCCCCAGGGTCTCCTGCACTTACAGAATACATGCAGAATACATATGCAAACTGTAAAGGTTGTACACACTGCATTGGAGTAAGAGTAATGTAGTTGATGGGCAAAACAGACAGCCTCCTAAAAGGTGTTTTCTAATAGCTTCCCAATGGTTGTAGCCCATCTGTTACTCAAAACACAGGTTCTTTTCCTGGTATTGATGAGCTTCAGTCAATGCTCCAGTGCTTGTTGAAGTGGCCTGGGCCATACTTTCCCTCATGTCTAATCTCTGCTGTACACCCCTCATGGCTTGGGACAAATAATGGAGTTGTTCTGCACCCTTATAAAGTTCCTTTTTGCCTGACCTGTCTGGCATCTGAACGGACAAGAACTGTCTGTACAGAAACTGGCTTTTCTTAGATACTTTATCAAGTACCAGCAGAATGCATGACTGAGGCTTTTTAATATCATGCAATTAAAACCAATAAAAATGGCAGAGAGAAATCAAAATTTGGTTATGTATCAAAACTTAAACATTTATTTTTATTCTTATCAAGCAGAAAAGGCAACTATTTTTCCCTATATCATAAAAAGAAACTTTAGAATTATTAAAGGATCCTCAATTCTCCAAAGTTTGTATTTCAAGTAGTAACATGAGATAGTTAGCATCTGAAAGTCTTTCTATTTACAGTTGATACATGGAAAATTCAAGCACACTCTATGCCTATCAAATCCGTATTTGCCTAAATTTTGATACCAGAACAGAAAGAAAACTATTGCCTTCTGTACTTTTTTCTTATAGACAGTGGCTCTATGTGTATTTTGGTGCTTACCATTGCATGGTCTTGTTTCCAAAGCCTGTTCTGGACAGAGATGTTGATTCTGTAAATCCTGAATGATTACTGCCCGGGATCGGACTTGTATCCCTCCAAAGCCAAGATCCTCACCATTAACACAGGTTAGCTGACAAAGGCTCCATTCTGACCACTCTCTCAAGTAACAATCCCCTGTCAAACAGCAATTTTATAAGATAAATTGTCATAATATATGAAGAGTTTTTGATACAGAACGTCTTAGAAAAAATTGTCAATATTGTCAAATTGTCCAGTTTCTTAATTTTCCCTCTTTATACTTCCTTTCATTCCTCTTCTTAAACATGACATATTTAAGACAATATTTTGACAGTCTCTGAATATCTGTGCATTAGAAAAAGATAATGAAAAGATTAAACAAAAGCCTATTTGTTCTAAAGCAGTGTATTTTTCCCTAGCACTCCCATATGATCACTCTCATTTTGAATTTCTGAGTAACGCTCCACTCAATACTTGGATTTTTTGTGAATTTTTGGGCATTGTTCACTGTGTGCCTTACACTGAATTCATGTATCTTGTTCACAATCCTTCTTTGATTTTAGACAGTGAAAACACTGTCTAGTTTTAAATTGTTGCTTAGCCTTATGCAAAATTCCTCTGAATAGACAGTAGAAGCGACTGCTGGAACATTCTTTGCCAGAAAGGGAAATGGGAAGCTGATTGAAATGTCTGCTGTCGCTATTTCATGTTAGGATAGTAGAGATTTGTAGAATTCTATCTTATAGTGTAAAACGGAAAAAAAATAAAATAAAATACTAATGACCCTAATTAGTATGATTAGCTAAAGAATATTTAAGGAAGATCTGAGGCACAACACAAAGAGACCATTTTATTAAAACTGCAGTAGAAAATGGAACTAGACTGTGCACAGACTCATAAATAAACCTCTTAGTTCTCATTATTTCAGTGAAAGAGCTATTAAAAATTCATGCTACCTTGCATTACACTGATGACAGATGTAATCAGTACTGTGTTGACCAGATGCCTGATTAATGAAGGAATTTTATTTGCCAACGTTAGGAAAGCAAGCGAAGAAATGAATAATTGAAGAACTGATGTATACTTTATAGGAAAACAAGAAGTGATTTTTGGAAACATTACTTGGAGCGTATCATTAGCACATCCCCACAGGCCAGTTATTCTTGCTGGCTAAATGTGAGATTGTTGAAGAACAGGTTCCTGATCAGCAAAATGTTAAAAGCAAGCAGTAAGCAGCTATATTTTTTATATATATTTGAATACCAACAAAATATAACCACAAGGTTTTATTCTTCCAATTTTCATTTAATAAGGGAAAATACATGACAATCATACAATTGGAATGCTGTGCACAAAAAAAGCAATGGAAGTCTCTCTGGTTTTAAGTATGTTCCATTTATTGAAGCAACTTTACCTCCAGTCTAATCTGAGATGAACTAAAAAAAAATTCTGAGAAAGAGGACAGTTGCAAGAGAACAAAACCAGAGTATTGGGATGGAATGGTAGCTACATTAAAATTGAAGGACTTAATTACTATTTCTGAAGATACATTACTAATGATTCCACCAAACAACAGCTGTGTACTTCAGATTCTAAAAATGTTTGAAATGAACTGGAGGCATTTTACAGGAAATTAAACAGCTGTTACCAGCTCTTAATCCTTCTCAGTACTAGGGGCATAGACCAAATAATTTATAACAGCTCCTTTGGATTCAATCTAGAGGGGCAATGATAGTCCATGTCATATCCAGTGACCTAAACAGCCAGAAACACTCATCTTTTCTCAGAGACCAAAATATTAGTTTTGTTTGGAATAGCCCCTTGAAGCAAAACAAAAAATATTCCCTAGCTTATCCTCCTTAGAAACCCATAGTAAGCATCAAGTTCTTAGCCACTATTAAAAGTATTAATAAAGCTTTTAGGTGATCTAAACACTTAAAACAAAGATATAGCTATAAGCCAACAGTCTTTCTTATAAACACAGTTTCTATTTCAAAAGATTTTATGAAAAAATCTATTCTTAATAGGTACAATCTGAGACTGAGATGTGTGTTTTACAAAATTTAAAACATGGTATTTTTTCTAATTGATTTATTGTCATGAGGCCATTACTGGAAAGTAACTCTGTTGATCATTTGATGGATTAATCCAATGAGTAAAGCATATTAAAAAAGACTTATTTGCCTATGGCTGATACTAGGCACTGATAACTCTACTGATACCCAGCCAATCTGGAGATGGAACATTTATTTGAATAGCTGTGTTACCTGGACAAGGGACAGTGCAGGTTTCCTCAAGTATCATCTTCTTATTACCATCTATAATAGGTTCTATTTCTCCACAGAATTCCTCATCTACTACTTTGCCAGCATCTTCAATGGATCCATCAAAAACCACACAGGAAATGTTTCTTACTCGTGTTCCCTCTCCACATTGAGCATCCTGGGGAAAGAGAATGTACATGGATGCTGGACAGAAAAAACAGCTACAAGGCTAGATCTGAACTACATGTCACTGACTTCTATTACTTTTAACTTAACTACTTGTTCATTCCAGTAGGGGAAGAAAAAAAAACAAGCAAAACAACAAACAAATGACAAAAACTTTGTTTTTTACTTCAGAAACAAACAAAACCAAAACAAAGCCTCTTCTGGCTGCTACCACTGTTTCTTAACATATGAAAATAATTATGTTTTTGAATTGCAACCACAGCAGTATCTCAAGTGGAGATCTCTTCTAAGATGTCAATCATTCCTACAGATACTCTATCACAATAGGATTTCAATTATTAGCAAAGATGCCAAAGTGTACATTTATCCTTTGAATATATGTAGGACATTGTTATATCTGTTGACAAATAGGAACTTTAAAAACAAATCTTCAGGTTTTGAGTAAGTTATAAAGTAGTAAGTAAAATAAGCTATAAAGTAGGTATCTGAGCATATCACAAATATGCCTAGGTATACAAGCTCTGTAACTTCAAAGTCTCTTATGGCTTTTACCTCAACTTTGCATGCAGACCATTGACCATATTGCCATCGGTAACAAGGTTTTACTGGACAAGGTTTGAATTGCTCCATCTGAGAGGGACAAGGCCTCCCATCACCCTGAAATGGCTGATTTATGGTCCTCCTTCTGATCATTTTTCCTGTAAATGAGAAAGAGCAATATAACTAACTACAAAGTGGTTAGACTGAGTTATTCCTCAAACTGGTTCTATTTTAGTGAAAAGTATTGGTTTTGAATAAACTATTTTTTTCCACATTTGACAAATTGTATTATAAAGCAGAACTGTTGGCTCTTGGAAAATGCAAATCCATAAAACAGACAAATGAAACACTTTATCACTTGTACTGCAAGAAGTGCAGGATGGATGCAGGAGGACGTCTGATTAGGATTTCATATTATTCCTGTAATAGGAAACAAAAGTGGTAATTTCCTAGTACAGAAGTGTGTGGGAAAATGCTCTTTCTGAATGTGACAATATGTTTGAGGCACTTCATGGAGATTTTGGGTCCTCATCTGCAGCTTGCTGCTAGAGAGAACCAGCATATTCTCTTTTACCCTGAGATAAAATCAGAATCATGTGTCCCATGATTGTCTGATTATCACAACCCTGAACAGCTTGTAACTTTCCCTCATTAGCTGTCTGGATAATGTAACATGCAGAGTTTGAAGGTGATGTAGTCAGGCCCAAAGAAAATTAAAATACAATAGGCTTATCCAATATTAATCTTCTCTTTGAGTAGTATGCTACCAAGCATCACTGAGATACTCATATAAACAGAAAGAGGAAGACATTTTTATCCTTTCAGCAATTCTTGCTTCGTTCATCTTGTGCTGAATATTAGACTAATATGCTGCATTACAGAGAGGTCATGTCATATAACCAAAATAATGTTTGTGTGCCAGAAGTAGTGGTAAAGTGGCTGCACCAGACTTGGCACCTCGCAAATGTTTCCACAAAACAATGCAGCTGTGGTATTTTATCTATATACAGATAAATATATGAAGAAAATCTAAAATAAGAGACATATATTTAAATCTATTTCCTAAGGCTTATAATAAACTAAGGCATTTCATAGATTAACATATATCACACCCGGTGTTAGCTGGCCAAAATAATTAATCTTTAGTTTCACATTTACATCTGATGCATTTGGAATTAACAACCTAACGATCATGACACAGATCTTTTGCTGAAAGCAAGCTACACAAGCCAAGAATGCAGCAGCAGAACTCTATCTGTTTCCTAGGCAGGTATGTTCACTGCAGCCAGCTGGAAAGATGTTTACCAAGTAAACATCTTGACTTGGAGCCTCATCATTCACAGCTGCTCCAACTGAGATGTCACAGGAGAAAAAAGATTTTATGAAAAGTATCAGATAAAAAAATCACATAGAAGAATTTTTACATACAGAATTCTTTCTCAACTTTATGAGTGCTTGCATGGGTGCACAACAGTGATTAACCATTGTGGTCACTGGGTTTATTAGATTATGGTTTCTTACTGATAAAAATAGCAGTTACTTCCAGCTTCCCATCCAGATAAAGGAAAACTGTATCTTCAAGACTTACCTGTGAGGTTGCCATCATCTGTTTAAAGCCCTGAAAATTTGAAAGCTGTTTACATTACTCTTTAAAATAAACACTGTCACTTCTACAAATAAATTCTATACTTCAAAAGCACAGGGATTTCAGATAGTAACCCACCATCACATTTTGAAAAGCACAGCAAAAATAATTCTCCTTCAGAGAAAATATCAGGTGAATTGTCCAAGACTTGTGTACAAACAGAAGCTTGTAGAGGAAAATCTGGCAACATATTTAAGCCTTCAACTGAGCTGCTAGTTCAATTCTCCCTCTATACGGGTTATTTTGAACATAGAAGTGTAGATTATTTGAATGTAGAAGTCATGCTTAGAGAGGTAATGTCAAGAGCCAAAACATTATTACATTATTAGGTACTGCAGCAACATATTATTGACTATTGTTATTTAAAAATCCATAGGTCTTTCTGTTGGGATCCTGAGGTGGGCAGAGCTTTCAGATGGTTTTGCCTAGACTTTTTCCCTGCTGTGCACTCCCCAGGGAACACAAAACAATGCAATATCCTTTCACTCTGAGCCCAGCAGTTGAAACTGGATTCCATGCATTGCTCACCATCCAACCTCTGCAGTGAGATATTCCAGACATGATTACAGAATGAAGGGGCTTCATAGATGGGCTTCTAGCCTCTCCTTTCAGTAGTTTGTACACCTTAGTTGCCTGGCACAATAGTGCTTTCAGGCCCTTATTCTGAGACATATCTGTACCAATAAATACCATGAGCTCCTCTGTAACTAGACTCTACCTTGGATATTAATAAAGAAAAAAAAAAGAGCTCAGTCTTTGAAATATCAAAGGTATATACTCACCTGTAAGGCCACATGTTTGAGAACACTCAGACCAAGGGGACCAGTCAGAGAGCTGACAGTTCACAGGACATTCCACCACACAGGAGATATTCATTTGCCATGTCTTCTCCAAACCAAGCTAAAACATAATATTCGATGAGAGAAAAGAGCACAGATAATAGCCAGACTCACATGTTTTTCCAAAAATACATTCTGTTCGGAGTTCTTCTTCAGGCAGAAGTCTGCCTAATACTAATAATTGATGGAATCCCCATAGGGAAGAAAGAGTTTTATTGACCATGTTGAGGCCCAGTGGCTACATGGTCACAGAATCGGAGTCATGAAGGTTGGAAAAGACCTCTAAGATCATCTAGTCCAACTGTCCACCTGGGATGGTCTGATCTTGCAGAGCCATTTTTATGTTCTTACAAACTCTCATGCTCCAGATTTTCCCCATCCAAGGAAGAAAACAGATATTGTCACTAATGCACATGAAAATATATGATGCAAGTTGGAATATAATTGATGGCATAAATATTAGCATGACAATAATAACCCCTGCAGCCTGCACAGTCCCAGAATGAGTTAAAAAGCATAGGTCAATTTTAATGTGCATGATATAAAATGTGAAAAATTAATAAATCAATCCTGCCAGTATGAACAGATCTGCAGTTTCCAGCATAAAAGACTGTCCTCTGCATTGGCCTTCATCAATGGACTTTGATTATCATTGAGGCCTCTCAGAATCACAGGAGGTTTTGGATATCTTTAGGTAGATAATTTTCCCACATAGTTTGAGGGGGGGGAAGCAAGCTAGACATTTCAAAACCTATTAATTTTAAAGACTGGAAAGGTTAATGACATAAACCCAGCAATTAAGACTTTACAAAGGAAATAAAACCACTACTTCCTACTAAATGCAAGCATAGAGCAATAATCAGACACAAAATTGACATATTCCCCTATAAATAAACTACCATAAGTACTGGAAATGTTTCATGCTGATAAACTCAGTAACTCTCTAATTTGCATTTGCAGTACCATTTATTGAGAAAAATGAGGTTTAAGACCTCTGTTCTGTTTTATACATCAAAGAATGAGTCACTGGCTTTTCTCTGTAGTACAGTATAAACTTGATTATCCAGCTATCATACACAGGCAACACCTGAAACCTTTGGATAATCTGGCATTTGGATAATTAGGAAACTAGAGAACCATCTTTGAAGTCTGTATTTGACTCAAATCTTCTGAGCAAAGGCTTTAAAGCCTGCTAAATTGATTCCTGCCAATCACAGAAACATGACTGCTGTATTTCAAGACTGGCCTTCTCAGCTGGACTTTGGCAGCTAGAGAAGGAAAAGCCCAAGAGAATACTGAAGGTGAAGAGGAGACAGCTGAAGGGTAGACTAGCCACAGTGATCTGCCATTTGCATGTTTTAGATATTGAAGTGCTACTGAAATAAGTTTGGGGAACAACTGGCAGGCTACAATTCAATATTAATCACATATTATTTTATCATCCCTCTCCTTCCTTCAATTGATGAACCACAATTCACCTTGAAGAGCTTAGAAAATATTTGGAAAATTGTTCTGTAGCTCTCTTACCTGAAAGAGCCTCTGTCCTGCATGAGTTGTGGTTGAGTATGGCAAGTACTGGAGGAGTTACACTGACAGCTACAGCTGAGTGCCCCATACTCCTAGTTGCACACGCCAGCGGCAGCAGGCTGCCACACCAGCATGCCCTATAAACCCTGAGATCCACAAAAAGCGTCTGTACTTGTTTATAGGAATGTTTGGCACAGCAGATTAACCTCTGCTGGAGGTTAATCGTGTAATCTGACAAGTAGACAATTTGCTTATAAAATCAAAAAGTTTACTTTCTAATGCAGACAAAACTGCTGGTTTCTAGGCTTTTCTGATCTTTAATTGAAGGTAAATGAATAAAAATAAGCCCATAAATATGAATATGACCAGGACCACCTTGCTTTAGGTGATTTAATTTTCAAATACTCAAGAAGAAGACAAGCTGACTTCTTTTGATGTGCTAATTTTGTTGATTTAGAGACCAAGTAGTCCAGTATTACTGTGCCTTGAGAGCTTGAAGGGAACTATGTTAACTTAATGAGGACTTGAAAATAAGCTCTAGAAATGTATTTATCCTAGCAGTAACCATGCTGACTGGATAGCTTCTTTAGCTGATTGACTAAAACAAAAACAAGATCATATTGCTGGAAAGAAATGTTAGTATCTAACTATGTTGATGCTCATACTTGGAGAGGGTAATAGTCAAAAGTGTGAAGGTTTGTTTTATGTATAGCTTTTATCAGTTTATTGAACTACATGTTGTATCGTAAATCAGACACTTCAATCAGGCATCTTCATTTCTTAGTGAAATAAACCAGTCGGGGTTTAGTTATTCTGATCGCTTTTCTTTGCATATAGTAACAAGAATCATAATTCTGTAAATGTATATACACATAAATTAAACAAAACTTTTGTTTTATTCACACATCTAGGATAAATTTTTATGACACCCCAGGGAAAATTCCATTAGCTAATTCATTACAAAATTATTTAGTTTTTCTCTTATGAACTTTTCTAACCACATGCATCTTATTTTGAACTTCACTTAATATTTCTGCACTGCTCTTATAATACAAAAATACAGCAGAAAAAGCACAAAAAAGCAACACACTGACACATCCTCTGTGATTAGATTAGGAAGAAGTGGATAGTATGTATTCACATTTTGATAATTCCCTGGACACTCTCCTCATATGACCTGGAAGGTCACAGAGTTGGCTTTCACATCTTTAGAGTGTAGGGTCTGCAGTAAGATGTGAACAGCTTGGCTTCCTTGTTAATCAGGTTAACAGGTTTTACTCCTCACAGTTATTGGATCAGGCTTTGACCTTGTTTTACCACTGCTTACACATCCATAATTCAACCAATAGTCTTAACAGAATGACTGGGGAGTGGATCAGAGGTTTCTACAGGAAGATGTATCTCTAGATAATCTAGCAAATCAAAAGGGCAAATAAGACTATGACTGCAGTGATGTCTGTAGGACAGTCATTTACAGAAAGTAGTTTTTGAGCTATTATCTTCTTGCTCTAATTATTTCTCTGAGTAATAAACATTCATTTATTTAATGTGGGAAAGCTCCAGAGGTTTCCTGAAACAAGATTTCAGTGAAAAGTGTAATAATTTGTTGTAAATGTTGCTAAAAATCTTTGGTTAACAAAACAAATAAGTTCTTGGCTTTATAGTAAAGAAATATATTTCCCCTTAAAATCTAATAAAGCATGTTTCTTTTACTGAAATATTCATGTGGATGGATATTTTAAATCATGTCTTGGTATGAATTAGTCAATACTGCAGTCTTTTACAAATAACAAATTAGCCTTTTAAAAATTATTTCTTTCTTTTAACACATTTAAATATGACAGAATGCATTAATGCATTCCCCTATTAACTTCAAAGAAACCTGCTGGCAGGTAGTCAGATTCTGAGCTTTTTCCTAAGACACCAATGATCAAATTATTAAATTTGATTAAAAATCCAAGAGCTGTGTGTGAAAGAGGAACTTGGGACAAGAGTAGGATGCTAGTGCCAGCTGAAACCTCCTGCCTTCACTAAAAACTTACAGATTCAGGAATCCAGGATATTTTGTAATGAACCATTACAAAACTATACTCCAAAGTACACAATGAGTTTCCTGACTTCCTTGACTTTTGATGAGACTCCTCTGTGGACACGTCCTAAAGAGCAGATACTAGCCAGGAAGGTCCAACAGAAAAGATGCTGGTACCAAAGCTGCTGTAGAGGCCACTCTACCTTAGTCCCTCATTGCAAGTGATTTTGTTTCTGATGTCAAGGTGTTGAGGAAAAGGCATCTGAAACAGTGTCAGTTACTTCTCATGAGAAAAGTATGTAGGATGTCCTTAATGTAGCACTTGTGAGGTCTTCCCATTTTCCTGCACATTATTGTCTCCATGCTGTTAAATTTGAAGTTAGGCTAAACATTTGCAAAAATTACTCTATCAATCTTCAAGGGTTCCTGTCTGCTAGTTAGTTCTCCACATATGCTCCTTTTTAATATTGCATTCACACTGCACATTTTTTCACACTAGCTTGTGTATCTTTTGCATTGCACAGCTGGATACCAGAAGTTAGCATTCAGCCCAGCTGCAGAATGGCATGTGAGAAATATTTTCCAACACATTGAGTAAATGATTGATATTGGCAGCTGTCCAAGGCTCCATGCAGAAACTGTATCAAATTAAAATGATGATTAGTGTTCTAATTAAGATTTATTACCTTTATTCTACTTTATTAATTATTGTTTCTAAGTAATTTCCTTCAGGACATAGCAATTAACATACATGCATGGAGGCACTTAAAAGTAACCGAAGGAAATTGTGTAAAAGCCACTGTTGATAGCACAGTTCATTTTGAGAGGTACTTCACAATCCATGAATAGTGTTGCAAAACATCTGGCAAAGACGGGTTACATGCCATAAAGCTCAGTTGGTTCAGCACTAATTAGCACCATTAGAAGGGAGGTTACTCACAGCCACTCACTCACCTCTTCACAGTACTTCAGGTCAACCGATTTGCCATCACTGCGAACACAATCGAGCATCCGTGTCTTGATACCACTCCCACAGACAGCCTTCTCACTGAGCTGGCATGTGCTCCAGTCTGGATATAAGGAATTCATTAGTGTATCAGACATTTTAAATGGAATTCATAATAATCCAATCTCCCACCAGATTCTAGTTATGATGGCCTAAAATAATCCTCACAAGCAACTTTTACACATGCAGATGCTACAGATTTTTACTGCAAATAGTGCCATGATGCTTTCCCAAAAAGTTTGTATTTGGTTTCATTTATATGGATTTTGAGAAAATCACTAAATGACAGGAGAAATACATTTCCTTCAGGTACAGCATGCACATTTGACCCAAGTAGATAAGCCTCCAGTAATATTTTCTCTGGATCAAACAGTCTGAATCAGTTTTCAGTGCAAGCTCTGCAGCTCCCTCCAGATAAGAAGAAAAAGCTGAAAAATCTGTCCAGTAAGATGAAGCCACAGTCCCAGGCGGCCACTAGAGCCTAACACCACAAATACCTGTCACATTGTAGTCATAGTGGTAGCAGTTTTTGTTCAACGTGCAGACTTCTGTCTCGGTAGCAGCAGGACAGGACTTTCCATCATCTGGTTGTCTCAGGGATGCAGCTGACCTTTCGCGGACACTGCTTCCATTGCATGGCTTCAAAGGAAGATTGGAAACAGCTTTGATGTTTAAGCACCCTGATGCCTTTTCATGGAACACTATAACAACCTTTCAAATAATACCTTCACAAAACACTAATGTTTAAAATAACAGGCTCTTTCTGTTGTGTAAGAGAAACCATTTCCTTGTTTATATTTTGTTCAGTTTTGGTTTGGGTTTTTTGCTTGTTTGTTTGTTTGGGTTTGTTGTTTGGTTTTTTTGCTGACAGGAAGGGGAGAGGGGACCCAAAATGATTTTTCTTTGTTCAGTCTTAATCAAGAGATTTTGCTCATTACAGGATAGTGACATTTTTAGTGCCATGACTGCACTACTTCAGAGAAGCTCACAGCTAGGCTCAAATATTACGTCATGTACACCTTTTTAAAGTATCCTCCTAAACCTATAGAAGTTACACTTCAGTAGACTTCTTACCAAAGAACACTGAGACCATGATCCCCATTCAGACATAACACAGTCCTCAGGACATGGTAAGGTGCATTTTCTTGCACCAAGTGGCATCTCTTCAGGATCACACAGATAGTCCTCTACAGTGTCAGAAGGACCATCCACAGTGTTTAGCATGCACCTAGGAAAAAGAACTGCACATAAGCTGCATTTGCCATGGATTTTGTACTGTGTTTCACAGTATTCCAAAGCACTGTAACATTTCATGAGCACATAACAATCACTAAATAATTAAAGTAATAGAACAAAGTAGTAATCTACAAATATCCAAGAAAAGCTAAAGAATCAAAAATAACCCTCATTTTTGCAGCTGACAGTCATCTACATACAGATCAAATAAACTGAATTTAGATAGTCCCTATCAGTGATTTTCTGGGAGTTTCTGGGCAGGTGATTTACTTGACTCTAAGCCAGAACAATAACAATTATTTATAGTTAGATACATTTTATTCATGCTTCAACTGATAATTTTAAATCTATAGCTATTAAGACTTTTAACATTTTCTATTCTTGGTATTAATCCCAAATTTTCACACATGCTTTTCAATTACCATTATATTACATTAGCAGCTGGAGGCCCAGTTAAGATGATAAATGAATATGCTTAGCTTTGTAGAGCTGAAGACAACAGTCTTCATTCCACTGTATTTCCAATGATGTGTGGTCTACTGTTAACTTACCCCTTCTATGTGTCTGCGTAAGACCAACTAGTACATGACTAGGATCATTCAAATTAAGAAGCTTGCATCTGTTTTCCAGAATTGCAGGAGAAAACCTCAGGTCAATAGGAAGCCTTTCATACACACAGAAGTATTCAGAGGTTCTTTAATTTGACTAATTTTTTTTTTTTTTTTTAAATACCTTACATTATCAGACTAAAGTAATTTTTGAAACACTCTCTAAGGTAAACACCAGACATACATCATAAGCATATATTAGCTTTGTGGAATTAGTACTTTAATGGCATTATGTGATAATAAATGAAAAGTTAGATGGTTTTAGTCCCAAGGGCTGAAAACACATTCTTTCTTTATGTTTTATGGCAGTGTTATAGTCTATTTTTCAATATACACACTGATTAATTTTGCTTTTTCATATTGGATTTTTTTGGAGTATTCTTTGGGAATTTTTCAAAATGGGTTCTGCTCCAGTATATATGGCTGGATTTAACACTGTAAATTTCACAGAATTACATCAAATTAAATACAGCCATAACTAAAAGTGAAAGCTCTCTAAAGTGAAACAGAAACAATACTGTTTTACCTGACTTTTCTTGTTTGAACACCCTCTCCACAGTTCTCTTTTAAGTCCACATTGGTCACTTTGCAGACGCTCCAGGGCTCAGTAACCCATACATATTGGCCGCAGTCACTGTGGCAGGGGACTACCTCATACACCTGGAATCCATATTGTCAGTCATTGTGCACATGAGTAAAATAAACATGCAATAAAAGGTCAATGCTGTTTTTGGCAATAATAACAAATGTAAAGTGGCTGATTCAGAGCTGTAGTAATAATACAGATAAAATACTTGAAAGAAAACTACAGAAATAACAAAAAGTCAGACACTAAGACAACTAATGACAGATTCCCTGGTTTTCTCTGCCATTAAGCCTACACTAGCCTATTTCCACCAATAGCATCAACACAACTAACATAATATCTGTAACTGGGTTAGCTCACAAGTACACCTTTTTGAAAAATGCTGCTAGAACTCTACTAAAAGTTTACTTTTATCCTTCACATGTCTCCTCAACTATTCCATCTCGCTGTTATTAGTTGTGGGGTTTTTGTATTTCTAAAGAGACATGAGCTCAAGGTAAATTATACCAATATATACTGGTTCACTTTATATTTAATTGTGGATGCTTAATATCACTCTTTTATCTATATACATATATAAATTAGTGATCATTCCATATTTCTAAAAGACGCATTACGAAAAAAAAAGATAATGTAAACATCAGAGCATAATCAGTAAGCACATGTTAAGGTTGTATTTTTATTTTAGAAATTCTTACCTGAGCCTGAAGAAAATATTTTCATGAACCCAAAAGAAAAACCAAAGACAAAAAGAAAGATTTATTAGAGTGAAGCACAAGCATTTAAATGGCATTAATCTAGCTTTTATAACAAACAATATTCCATGACTTCTGCCGAACAAAAGGGATCCATTTTTAATTTTTTTTCCTTTTGGATTTCACTCACTATCATGAGGTGATTTTGCAAGAAGTTTTCCCTTGGAAAAAAACCAACATTTCTAAATCGCAACAAGTTGGGAAGAACCTGTAAATTAGCTCCTTCTCAGACCCGAATGCTTTTTGCCTAAAATTAACATCAACTCTTCACACCGTAGGGATACAGTTTCCCTAAAACAAGTGAAAATCCTCAATGGTTTTTGTGGATGCTGCACTTCACTAAAAACTGAAATTGTTCTGTCAGCACTAAGTGCAATAGACTAGGGGGCGTAAAAGGAGTTGGCATTTCTCATCCTTCAAAAGTTCATGAGTCCTTTATTGAATATTTTAAATATGCACAGATTTCTTAAAGACCATTGGCTCAAAATTATTGTATACTAGCAACTTCACGCATCACTCTGGGTATCAGGTCAGCACAAGTAATATTTCTAGACAATCTAGGACATTGTCTTAACAAGCCCTTGATTTCTTCTCATCAACACTCCGTGGGTAGAAAAAGAGGGCTGATGGTTTGATAGCTTATCAGTTAACATGCAACAACACACCATCAGTCACACACACACACAAAAAGCCTTGAACAGTGAATGTGTAGAGAGTCTGATATATCACTATGCAGCTGATGAGCCTATGCACAAGAAGACCATCACAGCCCAGCTTATCTGGGCCTTCCTTGAACTACATAAGCATTAACCCAGTGTAAAGATGGGTGGTGTATATGCATGTTAAGGAACGTACTGGACTCAGTGCACAACTTAGAAAGTGGCACTTTTTTCTTGTCCAGAATTTCCAAAAGGAAGCCTTTATTTAGGGAATTGTCTCTGTATGTCTCACCCTGGTTGGCATAAGAAGAAACACATAAATTCTGCTTATTCAACAGCCTTTCCAGTAACACAAAATTGCTTCTTGCCAGAAAGGCAAAGGAGAACCCTCTATAGCATTGCATGTGTCCTAAGGATGTTCTCCTGACTCTACTGGCAGTTTTTTCATTGTGACTGCAGGACATGGCATTTGGATGTTGTAAGAATACCAAACCCAACTGCTGGATAAAGAGGTAAATAATGCTTGGACCAAATGAAGAGAGGCATGGCCTAATTTTCTCTAACAGTCTCAGATTAGCCTCGGAAATCCTCTGACAGTCATTCATATGATTTTATTATAAACATGGCTCTATCACTGTTATAAATATGAAGACTTTTAGCCTAGTGAAATGAGTACTGAGCAAGCTTCCTCCAGTTGGAACACAGTTTGGGAGTCACCCTGGCATATATGGTCCAGAAGGAAAGATGCTCAGTGAGACATCTAGCACTCACTATGCCACTCATCCTGCAAAATGCAGTCAGACTCAAAAGTTGTTGAGGAACTTGCTCTTAAAACTTGACAATTATCTTAAGCACTTTATTTCAGTGTTCCATTAGCCTTACCAAGGCTTAACCCAAATCTGCTTGCAACAGTCTAAGCCTACTGCTTTTTATCCTATCCACGATGGCCATAGAAAATGGATTATTTCCTCCTTTTTTACAAAAGCTTTTTATGTACATACTAGCAGAGTAGCAGCTCCTTCCCATCTTCTCTTCCATGATCTAGACAACATGTTGCAGTCTTTCCCAAGAGTTCATAAGCACCAAAGACCCAGTCTAACCCTTATGTTTGGTGTGTATGCAAATAAACATGTTACATATATAAGTAATAAATGCATAAAATAAAATATCTGTATTTAATAATTGAAATAATTATTCAGAAGACTCAGTAGTTTCCCAGCTGAATGAATGGTGGATCATATTTATATTAAACTATTAACTCAAAATTTGAATGCCAGTGGATTCCCTGACTGTATCTGAATTGACAGTGAATGCATTTCAATTGAAAGATACAGTCTCTATATTCTTTAAAATTCTTATTCTGTCTGTAGAGCTCTCTTCCCATGAAAATACTATATTTCAATTTTATTTTAACAATAATTACATTTCGAATCATCTATTTGGTAAGTACCAGGGAACATTGCAATTAATCAGATTTGAGTCAAAGTACCAGTAGAGGGCAATAGTGTTGCATAAAAGTGGCTAACAGACCTCCGGCAAAATCACCTTTGATGCAGAAAAATACAAGCCTATCATGTTCTGTATGACTGATAAAGAAGGAAAAATATTTCTGCATAGACTATAATTTGCTCCTATTGAAACACATTCCTCCTAATTTAAAGCATATTTACATGCTGACACAAATCCAGCACCCCTAAGTCTAGTTTGTATTTTGTTACAGTAAATCACAAACTTAGTTTATTAGCTGCAGTTTAACACTTACTATTTTCTAAATTAGAACTAATTACATTTCCTACAGTAGAAAATTAGATCAACAAGCCATTTGACTCTGTGCTAGTGAAATGTCAATAAGATAATATTAAGCACATGCATTTTTATTCAAATGTAAATTGACAGCACATTTTTTTCAATCTTTGAATATGCACAGAGAAGACAGTGTTGCTGTTTAACATGCCTCTGCAGATGAAATTAAATTCAACAGTAGTATGAATAAAGTATGAAGAGCATAAATTAATTAATAAAGAAGGTTTTTCTCTCTAAAACTCTTCAAGAACAGAGCAGCAAACAAGCTTCAGGGAGTTGACTTGGACTAGTGCTAAACTTGGTCCCAAAGACGAAATGCTCAAAGTATTCCCAGTGAGCTCCTGGATCATAGAATCACTGAGAATCTTACTAGTTTGAGCATCTGTAATGAAACAATTTACCCATTGCCAGAGAAGATCTTCAGAAACTTGGTCTTCACAATTTGCATGTAAGAAAGTTTTATTGCCTCAAATCTGTAGTTCAGATAATGTGTTAAGGTCTTTCAGATGAGGAAGTAATGAAGGCAGATCCTTTGCTGACTGAGGAAATCTATGCCAACACATACTCTCCTTCTACTTGTATCTGCTCCTTACATCGTATAGTTTTTCTACATCAACAAACAACACAGCAAAAAGGAGTATCTGAGGTATGAAAAAGAGCTGTATCAAGAATATAAATATAAACCAAATTACCTGATTAACATGATCTAGCTTTGGGCAGGGTCTTCCACCATTGTAGGGTTTTTCACGGAGCCACTTAGACCGAACTTTTACCCCACTCCCACAGGATTTACTACAACGAGACCAGTTGGACCACTCACTGAGCTTGCAGTCTGAGGGACATGGAATAATACAGGCTTCCTCAATATAACCTGTGTGAATGGAAAAGAAAGTGAAATCTCTTCAGTATGTCACTCTGCTACTACTCCCTGAAGCCCTCGTCTACTTCATTTAGATTGTCCAAAGTTTGACTTGACAGGACTGTGTGAATAGAGAGATTTCTTCATCATTAGAGCTAAATTAAATTCTGCAGAAAATTGACACACATAGCTGGAGACTGTCTTAAGAGTAGCAGTTGAGTATCCTTGCTGCTTTCTGATGAGGATTCACATTCACCAGATTTCAGCACTCAGAGCTTCTGACAGCTAAGGTATAATTGACACTAAACCATCTCTTTGTTGTATCATTCTTATAGTGTAAAACCATATTTTTTTTTAAATGAAAACAGGTTTAATTAAAAGCTCCTCTGTAATTGTATTAAGTAATTCAATTGCAGTTCTACATAAAAAAAATCCAACTGAATCATGGGACATGCATCTTACCAGCCTGAAGCAAGGGAACTTAACACCTTGTGACCTTTCTCAGGCTAGAAAGAGAGAGTGGCCTGCCACATTAATGATCTGCCGATTAACAACCATCTGCCCCCCGTAGCACACTGAATAATTGCACTGAATGGAAAAGCAGATGTTTGGTTTGGATAAGTCATTGGTCCTGGGAGGTTGGAAAGGCTATGACATGGTCTGCAGGGAGTAACATGAGGCCTCAATTCACTGAATAAGTGAAAATGTCTTTCTTTCAAAAGGAACATATGCTACAGCTCTACAATATCTGTCATTTATGCCAATATTTACAGCAAAATCTATAAAACCTCAAATAAAAAGCCATCTTTTACTATATTTTTACTACAGCTATATCCTAAACCCTTACAAACTCTCCTCTCCCCTTCCTGTGTCAGATCTGCAACATATTTACCGTTGGCAAATGTTCATTTTTAAAGATCAGAGAAACCTCAGTGCATTTAAAAGTGAATTAAAATATTTTACAAACAGTTTCAAAATTTAAACATACATGGGTAAGATCCTTCTCATATTACTGTCACTGTTCGCTAGGCATGGATTCAAATTTCTCACTTATCCTGAATTTTTATTTAGTTTGAAAAAAGTCACTGTAATTTTCATCAAAGCTGATGTTAGCAGCTTTATATTTTTAACGTACACTTCTAAGCAAAGCTATTCTGCCTCCTCTAAAAGCAACCAATACAAAACAATCACAAGTTAAGTAAAGAATCAAAACAGCTAAAGGATTTCAATGGTATATAACTCTTTCCAGTTAATTTGTTTTAGACATAAAGAACAGACATGTTGCTTTTTTTAAGCATTTGGTAACATTCAGAATATTTTATGGTTAAATTCAGGTGATGATTTTGTCCTGAAAGTATTAAATAGTTAAATAAATATACAGTGCATATCATGAATTTGAGCAGTGTGAAACTACTGGTCACCAAATCTACCTTCCTTAAAATGGCTAGAATGTTATTAGCTTGAATTACAAGCATGTTTATTAAATATCTCTCACTATTTGATCGATCAGCTCAGTGATATTGTATGATAGGTACAGTTTGTTGGACAAAATATATTTTTGAAGTTCATATCACTGCACATCAGAGGTGGTGCCATAGATTGCCCTGCAGTGGTAAATGCAAAATTGATTACATTTCACCTTACCTGACATCTCTGAGTGAGTCTTAGAAATCAGATGCACCCTATCTCAGAGCCCCATTCTACACTGAAATTAGATTGCATAAATATCAAAGTCTCTATCTTCACCAGAAATGGGCTGGGAACAAGCCCTCTTAGGTGCTATAAAAAAACATATATTCATATAATAAAGTAGTTACCTAATGAAAATGGATAATAACAAAAACATTAAAAGATGCAATTGCCTCCAAGCAATGAAAGAATTGTTTAGTGATATTTATTACCTGATATAACTAAGTGAGGATTTTAATGTTCTTTATTAATTTTCTTGAGATTTTAAAATGCTCCTTAACTTTCAATAAAACTTCTAAGTCATTTATTTGTGGAGAAAAGTTTCTACTATAGCACAATTATGTCATTTAGCATTTGTTGAATTTCTGCCTTTGTAATTAATGTCTGTAAGAAACAAATTCAAATTGCTTTAAATATATTGTACATCCTTAAGTAGGTAACTTGAATTGGTACAGGCTGCTTCAGGAAGACTTTATTTTAAAGACTTCCATAAACCTCTGAGCTAGTTGAAATTTGTCTTAATTAATCTCAAAGGAATCTTCCCAATCTGGCCCAGTCATAAAAAAAGATCTCCAGGATATCACAAAATTTTGGGACTTGGATAACTACAGCATGGGAATACCTCATAGCCTACCAAAAGGAGCCTGTATGGAACATACTACACCAAAGTGATGAACAAATTAGAAACTATTTTGCTTTATAGTCTAAAAATGACAACAAAGATATTTTTTGAGATAATGACAATGATAGCCCAGAAAGTTTTCCCAGATTTTTAGAATATTGCATCTAATACTTTATAGTATATGCAAGTTCCAGGTAACATTTTAATTACACAGAACAATAGTTCATAAAATATCAAATGAAACTATACCACTACAGCAACCATTTTTTTAAGACTATCTATGAAATTGCTACATTGAAGTCAGCCACTAAAACTGCTATAACATAGAATGCAATAAAGCCATAACAGCACCATTTTATGGGTATAGTTTCATAATAAGAGTTGTAACAAAGAAAACGACAATCTTGCTTTTATGCTAATGCGTTTTTGAGAGGATAAAGTGAGCCAGCTGACGTTTCCTACCCACTTTATAATAGAAAAATACTGAACTGCATTCTTGCACTGAGTCTATAATCCTACAAGCTTCATGGTATAGCTTCAGCTCACCATGTAGCTCTTCCCTATGCCATCTCTGGGATAACTGGCCTATGATGGTCTCCTTTCCCTCCTTTCTATTTACTCAGAAAAGCTGCCATCAAGACTCAAACTCCACACATGAAAATTAACTACCTGAACAAGAAGAATGGAAAAGACACATGAAGAAGAGAATGAGAATGGAGACAATCATTGAAGGCAAACAAGAAGCTCTGCAAGGGTGGAAGGCTTGGAGCTACTGGAAATATGGAACACTTTGGAGCACAAATAGAAAAACAGTTATTAATATTATGCAAGATGGAAGACAATAATGAAAAAACCACTGGTGTACTAAGGACACCGGATAAAAAACAGGTTAAGGACATTAACAAAATAAAGGGATCCAGAAAAGAGTTTCACAGCTTCCAAGCCTTCTCCAAAATTAGGAGAAGGAAAGGAATGAAGTTATGTTTCATGGCAAAGAATCAGAAGTCAAAACAACAGAGGAGAGAGAAGACAAAAAAGAGACTAAGGGAGAACAGAGGAAGTGGTAAGAAAAGACAGGGAGAGGGCAATAGCTCAGAATACAGAGTCAAGAGAATTGTAAAGATATACTTCATAGGGATAGAAAACAAACCAAAAAAAAGGAGGAAAAAAGTATGTAAATATCCTGCACACAGCAGGATGGTGAACCACAGAATTACAGAATCACAGAATCTTAGGGGTTGGAAGGAACCTCAAAAGATCATCTAGTCCAATCCCCCTGCCAGAGCAGGATCATCTAGAGCACATCACATAGGAACGTGTCCAGGCAGGTTTTGAATGTCTCCAGTGAAGGAGAAGCATAAATATCATGCGAGCCCCTCAAAGCCTACTCTGGTATGTACTGACTGGACAGTGAAATGTAATTAAGAAGTTTCCCACAAATATAAATAGGGGACAACAGGAAGAAATAAAAAGACTTTGATTTACATTCTATAGGTAATTAGTGGAGGTTTCTGACATCAAAAAGTTTTTGGCATATTTATCCCTTGGCATCCTCTGTTGCTCTCAGGTGTCTCACTGTTTCACTCACAAGACAATTTAGCATTCAGCTCTGCCACTGGATTTCCTTAGAACACAGGCAGCAGCAGCCTTAATAGCTAGCAGATATTTCTCTAGCCAAGAAAGAAAATGAAAGTAAAAAAAACCCAACAAATTATTTGTTACAAATTACTTGCTTTGTTCCATTTACTACACATCAAATGGCACTTTTCAGAAAAAACTCCTCTGAAGCATGTCATCACCTCAGATACCTTTCTGCATGTATGATGTCAACCTATCTTTTAGGACGATTAAGGATGAGAATCTCCAGACGTTCATAGCAATCAACCCTCAAATCCAAGAAAACAGATGTTCAGGAACTTTGAAAAGTTTATACTATATTTTATTTTATATTTTATTTTTACTTCAAATGCTTGTATTTGTCAACTTTGTCCACACTGTAAAAATTTTAGCAAGTCAGAAGACAGCATATTGTAATATAGAAAAAAATACACAGAAAACACAGAAACACCAAAACCTGAAAGATTACATGCAAAGGGGGTTAGTGATACAGATACATCGCTTCTGACATGAAAAGGACAATAAGCCATTTTCCAATTTTCAGTCTTGTTTCCACTCTGATCTAATAATCCTTCAAAGGGTGTCCCTAGTGTTAAACTGTGAAAAATCTTATTAACGAAACAGTTCTCTAATGTGTGGTTGTGTGGCTGTCTGTATGGTGGAATATCACAGAATTAAGTCACACAGACAGGCTGTGTAATATAATTGCAGGAAATGTCATGCTAGAGCCTTGAGATTTAAAGAATAAGCAAGAAGTTACCAAGGCAGAAAAACAATAGATGCACAGAGAAGGAAAGAACGAGAGCAGCAAAATGGCTGTGAAGAAGAGCTAAGGAAAAGAGTGTGAAGGTGAGGGAGGGAAAGTGAAGCAGAAGACCAACACTGTAAGGGCTGAAAATTCATTCTCCAGACATCAGCAGTTCATATTTTGCCTGCTGTTTCTCCTCTTGACTGAAATCTTTCACTGCATGCTTCCTGCAGCTCTTCCTTTTGCCCATAACATCGAAGGGATGTTGGAGAGATGAGACCTTGGGATACTGTGGTACAGAGCATTGGCCCTGCTTGGTCTGTAAGGGTATTAGAAAGAAACTCCTATCTTCAGGACTATTCCTTTCCCCAGTGCAGTAGTTTCTCAATTACTTCAGCTTCTGTCAGCTGAACCTCACAAGGTTGTGAAATGGGCAGTTGTCTACAATGAGCTACATGGCTATTCTATCATTAAAGAGTTATTACTGAACTACAATTTTAAAAATGGGTTTAAAACACTAGGAACCATTGAAGTCATTATTAAAAGGGAAAGGTTCACTGTCCCATTGTTAATTGGCTATAAAATCTGTACTCCTAGAAAAAAGTCATTAACAGATATGTTAGATAATTTATAATGGAGGACTTCAATGGACTTCTTACTTTGTCTAATGACAAAGCAGATGAGGTATGTGAATGCAGAATTTTTTGCCACAAACTGCACCTGCAATATGTAAGAACAGATGGACTCCTTGAGTTGAAGGGTGCAGACATAAAGAACATCTTAGAAACTGTTTATATTAACTCTTTTGTCCTTAGGACTGACACAGTTAAGCTCCTGTTTTCATGCCTAAAACATCATGCTATGATTGCAAGAAAAAAACCTGCAATGTCAGAATGGTTTCTATTCTTTAACACAAATTCTTTTTCAAGGAAGTTCTTGGATCTCAACTTAAAGGACAAAGAAATGGTTATTTGCATTTTGCTTGTAACAGAATATGTCTTTGTTGAAACTATTCATATTTCTGCCTATCCATGCAAAGATAGATTGAACTCTACAAGACTTCTTTCTTTTTATTTCAGGATTATCATTCCAAGTCTCAAAACCTGAGAGCAATCATTAATGCTTAAATATCTCTTGCATCAGCAGTTCTGTCTCAAAATAACAACAGGTCTTTGGTCTGATGGATGACTACTTTATGACTGATGTCCTGTTGACAGAGAAGATACAGCGGCACCATAATGTAGAGGCCTCAGATAGTATGTCTGGTGAAGTGTATTCCTACGGAACACACAACAGGACAAATATGGCATCCTGAATTTATTTTAAAAATCTTAGGAAAGATACAAGCTATGAAACAGCAATGTATCAATAACAACATGAGAATCTAAACCTACTACCATACTAGACTAGAATCTCATATGAGAAATACATTTATTTGAGAATAAACACTGGACCAAAAGTCTCAAATTTTAACACTCTTCTTCTTTTAAAATTCTTAATTGGCAACCTTGCATTGCTTTAGGTTAGAATATTGAAAGTGAAAAAAAGATTTAAAAAAAATCCTAATACAAGTGGATGCAGCAAGTTCTAACTGACATCTTGAAAACCATAGGCTCTGTTACAACATATGAAATTTTACTCTCACACACATAAGCAATTAAATGCAAAATTCCTCAATTCACATTGACACTCCTAGCAGCATTGTAAAATATTCACTGATACACAGATATTCCTCCCAAATCCCTGCATAAGCCTTGTAGCCATGGAGGGTATTGTGGAGTCAGCACAAATCAGTACATATAATTTAATTAATGCTAAAGGCGGAAATAATCTCACACTAATAAGGCAGCAGACAAACTATCTTGGACTGGTTGACTGTGCCTAAGGTCTTAGCAGTAAACTGACATGAATTAAGAAGGGTAATACGACCTATATAAAAAAGCTGCATCTGTCTGCTGTGCTACTATGTTTGTCTTCACTACACACAAATGCAGCCACATCTCAGCTTATGTGGGTCATGACTCGTAACTGACAAATGATGGAGAAAAAATGAATATTGAAGAGTAATTACTGTAGGCCATAAGCATGACAATGGCCTGCTTTTGCTTTTTTGTCATGAAAATTTCAAGGTATAATTTAAAGGGACCATGAAGAGAGACTCATTTTTTTCACAAATACACTGAAACAGATTGTTGGCAGACACATGTCATTATCCACAGAGCTCTAGTATGCTAGTGATGACATGGATAAAGCTATGAAAAACAACTGCTGCTTTTCTAATGGAAAAAAAACCTCTCACATTTCAGTATCAATAGAAGTATACATTTTTGTATTTCCTGTACAGTACTGAAACAAAGCAGGAACCAGAGAAAGGGCAATCTAGGTGTCTTCCATCAAGGAACACAGGTAAACAACAGTTCAGATACCACTTTTAGCTGCCATTGCCACATCTGCTGACAAGCATCAGACACTATCTCCTGACCACACTCCACAGAACTGATATGACTGAAAAATACCAGTATGAGAATATTTCAAATGGCTGCTGAATGGTGCTAACTCTTTCATCAAAAATACAGCTCAAATTTGAAAAAAAAAACCAAACAAACTTAAATAAAAATAAAAATATTAGGCATATATAATACTGAAAAAAGCATAGGTAAAAAAGAAAATAGGAAAAAAATACCTAGTCCCTCTACAGCTGAAACTTAGGTCTGTGTTCATCTGTTAGTTTGGGATTTCTTTTGAAGCATCTCTTAAGGTACAGAAAGCTAAGGATGCTCCTCAGAAGGACCCTGCCCTATGCTTCTCCCCTGTTCCCACCTAGCAGTAACAGGAGATATATTTAACCATATTTTGCCTTTTTTGTCATGGTCGTCTTTTTGAGAAACTTGATTATACTCAGGACTTAAGAGCTGCATCCAAAATGTTACAGATTATCGCAAGAATCCTCTTATGGTCTACTCATTTAGGGCCTTGCTTGTGTTGCACCCTTCCTTTAGCTCCTTGGTGTCTGTGAAACTGTTAGGTAACTCTTCTCCAATCTTTAAAAAATTAGATGTGTCAAACAGTAAAAATCACTTAATTATTTATTCTTTTGGTCCTTTTAATCTTTGCTTTTCTGAGTAGGTCAAGTGAATTGTGATTATAAGAACACAATATGTCACAAAATAAAATGTTCATGATTTTTTTGGCACTGCAGAGCAGGTTTGTCTTCCGACTCCTCCCATTCAAAAAAGCATGACTTCCAACACTGACCTGCTCATAGCCTCATAAATTTACATGGCACTATTTACATAAAACTTTTGAAAGCCTCACAATTTGAGTTTCTTGTGGCATTTTAGTATACTGCACAACATATCCCAAGATATATTAAAGACATCAGTGCGGGTGCTAGTTGTCCTTCTTGTCAGATTTAGAGGATATTGTCACACGTGAAATACAATTATCCCCTTTTCCTACTTCATGAGTCCATACTGTCAGGAGATAAGAAAAAATCAAGTAAAAGTTGGACAACATGATGGAATCATCATGCCTTAAATAATGGTCTTGATTTCTCTTCTAGCTCAGGATAACTGGCCAAATCTTATGTGACTGTGATTACATACTGTACTGGTTGGAAAAGAAATAACAGGCTCACAGGAAGTAACAGTAAAAGAGATTTCCGAATAAAGCAGGTAACATAGCAGAGAAACCTGACTGTTCCCTGGATTGGTAAAAGAATTAGTGAAAAAATCAGTGTTATCATTTCCATAGGGAAATAAGCAACTCTGTTAGGATTTTCAAATATAACACAAGCAGGCTTGAATTATGAGTCCTGTCAAGTTTAGATTGAAAAAATAAAAGCAGATTGATGGGAAGCTACAAGGCACTTTTATTTGCTAGCAGGTGGGGTAACTACTGTGATACCACAGAAGTCCCTTGTTGATTTGGCATAATACAGCTTTTATGTTTGTTCTTAACGAAAAAAAACACAACAGCACACTGAAATGAAGAGATGATGCCAAACTGAAGAATTGTCATATACCAAAGGCACAAAAATAACAAGAAAAACATCATAAATAATGGCAAGATATAAAAGAAGATTTAACTGGCCATACAGTACTTTATACATGTTGAGAAAACTAAAATAAATCATCAGAACGTAATCTATGAATACAAAGCAGATATTCAGAAAAGGCAGCAAACGTATACTGAAATTAGCCTGAAACATTTATATTATTTGTTCTAGCCCCATTCTATCTTCAAAAGTATGCTAAATCTGGAAAAATGCTGAAGACAGACAATAAATTAGGAAAGTCTTAGGAATAATCTGTACTATGTGTATTTACAACACCCATCAGTAATAGATTGTTGTTCCAGAAGAGCTACCAGAAAGGAAACCATAATTTTTAGTGGCATATTCCTTAGTATCAGCTTAACTCACTACCATCAAAGTTAGGTTAGATACCTCATTCCCTAAACACCTGAAGTTCCTGCGAAACAGTTTTGGGAAGTGCAAGGAATACAGGACTAGTTGAACAGCAATTCCAAGCTTCCTCTGCCCATGTACTTATACCATGGACCAAGACAAAGGTCCACCTTCCCTCAAATGGAACTGATGAGGAAACACACACAGCTGCCTTGTGCTTCTCTATCAAAACCAGGTAATAAAATGGGAAGGGCGGGGGCTGAAATAATCAAATGACCAGACACATTAATAAACTGATCTAGAAGGAAAGAATTTAAGGCAAAAAAAACCCCTGAAACCAAAGTGTCCATGCACATTCTACATAAAGCAAGAGTTCTCACCTACAATTTGCTCTTGGACAGACAGATTCTTCCCTTGAGTGTTTTCCCTTGGCTGTTGACATAAAATCTGACAGTCCCTATTCTTCATGTCAGTGAAAAATGACTGGCCATAGGCCATCAGTCCCTCTAGTTTTCCATGGATTTCTTTTATAATTTTCCACTTTTCAAAGGTCACTCTGGACTTAATGCTGAAAGAATACTTATTTTTAACATAGTATCATACGTAGTTCAAGTTTAAATAAAATCAACAGTAAAAATAGGAAAATAAAAATAGAAATAGGAAAAAGTTTCAGTTCCATATTTTTTAATGTTGTCTTCTGAATAACTCAGATTGCTCCATGACTCTTTTTTTCAGCATTCCCTACCAGTTTGTGGAAGAGCTTTCTTATTCCTTCAGGACAGCTACCCAGCCCAGGCAGATCTGTGCTCACATAACTGCTGGTCATTAGAGGTAGCTGCACTTTTTGGTACTACAAAGATATCAAGTGGTCCTCCTGATCAGGCTAAGCAGGTGTAACATGTCCTCTTCAGACTACACAAAAGAACAAAACTAAGTCTTTGCAAACTTCAACCCAGAAAAAAACTGGTAAGAATAGAATTAACTAACATTCTCAGAGTGGAAGGAGAGTTTTCCTGTCCCATGTGAGTTTAGCTTACAGACTTCGTAATTCAGATGTATTTATGCAAAAGATAATTTTGATCAAAAATAAGCATGGGAGAAAATTCTTCACAAATTATCTTCCATCTCTGCTTTGAGCTGAATGCTCTAATTTTTCATCAAATCACAAACATGTGCTACAGCTTGCCTTGGCACCTTCAGTTTCTAATTTATTATAGCCCTAAACAGGAATTAATAGTGCTAATTAAAATCCCCTAAAGTAATTAAATTTCTTCGATTAGCTATTTTTACTTCATCCAAGTAAATAAGTGGCATTTCTTTTAATTTAATATCATAAAGTAGAATGCATGTACAAATTAAACTTAGATTGACTTTTTAATGGCATGGCTACTGACGTCCAGCTTTTCATAGCAATAGCTCAGATATAATTTTGCACTGCAAGCAGGAAAGTAAATGAACACAAAAACTCCAGTGATGTAAATTAGCACATTTCTGGCTCACTGAAAATCAGAAAGCGCCAGTTTTTATCCTAACACTATAGATGCATCCACTTTATGCAGGAACACTGCTGCCTCCAAGAGCAATGTGAATGCAAAGAAAGTAAATCCTTTCAACACCCTATATTTACACAAGACAATTATACAAAGAAAGTGTTGTGCACTGTTGAACTCAGGTCCATGCATGCCTGTTAAAGTGCTGAAGAGCAAATGATAGAGTTAAGGCCATTTAAGTAGATTAAAGCCATCAAAAGAATCCATGGAAGTATTTTCAGCCTTCCCAAAACAGTTCTGTGCTGTTGTTGTTGGGTTTTTTTGTAGGATCTGACCCTTCTAAATGGCTTTATTGCCAAATTTACAGGAACTTATCAGAAAAACAACATTATTTTACTTTTATCTATGAAAATACTTAGTGTTTTATTTTAAATATTGTAATGTAGTAAACAGTAAAAATTAAATTTACTGTTCTGCAAGTCAGCAAAAATGTCTGGGTTTGAAGGTATCTTGGGATAAAATGTAGCCCAAGCAACAAATATTAATCTGCTAATTCTACCTGTACATGTATTATGCTAATTGAAATAAAGCTGATAAGTAAGCAGATGAAAGAAGTTTCTAAATACCGTGACTGTTGCATCGTGATGTTTCCACAAGTCGATTGTTTTGGTCATAGCATGCCATGGCCTGGTAACGATAGCCTTGTCCACATTCCTTAACGTCTCCTTGCACCTTCATGCCCAGCAATACTTCCAGCTTACCCTCTGGTAAAATACAGTCTGACCAATTTCCCACAGGCTGAGCACTGTACTTGTCACACGGACAAAACTGATTCTCGATCAGAGGATACAATTGAGAATTTTTGCATTTATCTCTTTTCTTACTTTTTCCTAGAGAGAAGAAGAAATTACTTTAGAAAGTTCATACAAGTTTACATCTCCTCAAAAATTTCATTTAGACTTCTGTAACAAATGCTTGCAATCAAAACATATGCCTGAACACAGTTACTTACATTAATCTTTATTCATTTAGGTTAGTCACTTCCATTTCTTTAGTAATGGATGCCTACAATTTGCAATAAGGCAACATGTTTAAAAATAAAGTAATATTTTTATATTTACTTTGGATAATAGTCCTTGGGAAGTACAGTTCGAAAAAGAAACTAAAAAAAAGTTACCCTTTTTACCTAGTTTACCCTATTTCATCAACAATCTGCAGTACAATTTAAAAATTGCCTCTGGATAAAATTTTCTGAAGTTGAAGGAAATTGCAGAAGGAAGTAACATACATCTTTGCCACTGTTGTAGCTTTCTTTTTATCACCTGTTGTTGTACATTAGTTGATTATAATTCTTCCCATCTAATAGAATAAGCTCCTTCTGTGAATTTGTATCTTCTCAAATATCTTCTCATTTTCCTTCCCCAACTGAAGCATAGCCATCCATTCACCTTTCACTTCCCATTAAATCTATTTTTTATCTCTCCTTTATAAAGTTTGCTTGATATTCGTTTCCATGCTAAACAGTTCATACATATTAATGTAGAAGTTTTGCAAAAGTACTTTTTAAAATGCTTGTTATTTAGATACTGCTGTAAATTAATATTCTGTAGAATTTTCCTTGCTAACAAGGCACTGAGCACAACTTTGCAGCAGCTGTAGTGCTTGTATTTACTATTGCTTTTATTTAGAATAGAAAAAAGCTAACTGAAGGAAAGTTCATCTTTCTTTAGAAAACAAAACTTCACACTAAAAACACACTTCTCCTGTTCCTCCTCATTTTTACCATAAATAATTATGAATTCACTCCGAGGACTAGCTTTACATGTAGGCCTGAGTGACACATTGCCACAGAGAATACACCACAGCACGGAATCACAGAATACTAGGGGTTGGAAGGGATCTCCAAAGATCATAGAGCCCAACCTCCCCCCTGCCTGAGCAGGACCAAAAAATCACACAAAACTAGGGCAGATCACTCAGAAAGGCATCCAGACAGGTGTTGAAAGTCTCCAGAGAAGAAGACTTCACAACCTCTCTGAGAAGCCTGTCCCAGTGCTCTGTAACCCTCATAACAAAGAACTATGTAACACCATCCTAGCAAGTTCGAAGGGGTGACTTAACTCAGGACAGGGAAGTATCTCAAAGTCTTAATAGTATGGTAAGGGAATCTGTTCTTTCTTCCTTTGTTTTTAAAATTTTAAAAAATAATAAAATTGTTAGTTAGGGCTTTTTTCCCTTGTGGAAGCAAACCTGGCAAAAAGTTCACTAGAGCTATAAGAAAGCCACAGGGAACTTTCTTGAAGGTTATGAATTATTCATTGTCCACAGGTCTTCTGATTTACAGAGGGATGGAGTGGGAGATAGGGTTTGGATTCTATCACATTCTTCCTGAAGCTGCTAATGGGTACCCCCCTTAGCTATCTTTCCTACACTGCAGACAATACAGACTAATTGGCAAATAGTGCTGTGACAGAGGCCGAGTCTCACTCTTGAGGTTTCAGTAATAATTTAAAAGAAGACCGTGTTTTTTCTCTTCATTTCATGCAGAAGAAATAAAAAAACCCACAGAAACAAAAAAGAATAACCCACCAAAAAACCTCCAAACCAAACAAATTAAAAACAAAAACAAAAAAAAAGGAAGAAGAATAAGAAAAAACACAACAGAGAAAAGAAGTTGAAGAAAAAAATGTTTCCAAGTAGAAGGGTGTCCACCACATGGAATAAAGAAAAGGTTGTGGCAAGGGGTTGGACATAACTGGAAAAACATTTTGTTATCAGGAGGTAAAAAAGTAAGAGCATTCAGGAGTTGTGTCAAGAAATAAGGCAGAAAGTTAAGCAACTTATTTTCTCGCGGTGATTTGAGTTTCTGGATGAAGGCAATGAAAAAATGGAGAATTAAAAGAACTTGGAGAGCAATCATTCAGCCACGGAAACAAATTACTTAATCATAAAACTTACATTCAGGACTGCAGCTAGGAAGTTCAAAAGAGGTAAAATAAAGCTTAAGGCTGAAAATCATGATCTATAGCAAAAGGTTGAAAAGTAATCAGCTGCCATAGCAATTCTAAATGCATCAAAACAGCATCTGAGAGGGAAGCCCTGATGTAGTGAAGACCGGAAAGCAGGAAGAGGAATGCAAGTGGGTTAACACCTGAGCCTGTTAAGGAGACATGACTATTGATTGTCACCAATTTAAGTAAAAAAAAATTAAAAATTCACTTTCACAAGGTTTTCTATTAAAAGCTCTAAGGGAATTTCAACCAAAGCTTTTGAAAAAAATAAATACATATTTTCAGTGTAACTTAGAGAAATTGCTTGAGATTGTAACCTTAAAGGTCTGACTCTTATATTTGTTAACTGTTTATCACAAATAGATAATCTCAAGGACATAACTCTGTACAAACAACAAACCATAAACCAGCAACCTTCCTGACTTCTTTGTGCACAGAAACGGGGTGCAGAATCATTATTTGAAATAACTCTGGTATGGAAACCTTTTAAATAGCAAACAATTGTGCCCCTTTCAGTGAAAAGATAATGCAGGGCTCAACAAAAATGCAGAAAAATATTTTTTTTTTGTTTTACTTCCTTGGACTGGATCAGATTGTTGATTAATTATGCTGCTTTATATTTTCAGTCTCCCTGGGTCTACAGGCAATGCTGACTTGCCTCTCAGGAAAAGAAATGGTCTGCTTTGCAGTTTACTAAGTGTGCTCCATTTAGAAGAAACCCCGGCCTCCTGTATTCTCCCATCTCTCTTGCCACCTCCCCATGATCAAGAGTCTGAGACATATGGCAGGAGCTTGTTCTCCTGAGGGGTTATTTTTTGTTCCACCAACATCATACAGAGCACGGCAATGACACTGGGTCTGCCTTCTGCCATGATGACAAACTTTGCTTGCTTGTCATAAGGGATCCTCAGAACAATGCAGGGTTTAACCAAAACAGTAGCAATTATTAATAAATTCTGCATTATTTTTCTGGTTACTCTTACCAACAAGGGTACGTTTTCTTGTCCTCACTCCTCCACAGTCCCCATTACAGGAAGAAAACTTCGACCAGTTCATAAACTGACAGTCATCTTGGCAGGGAATCTGGCACATCTGAGTTAAGGATGGTAATGGGCCAGAGTATTTAAGGCACTCACTGATGTCAGCCTGTCCTCCATCCTGTCTACGACAAGTAATTGCTGGAAGCAAAAGGGATGGAGTTTAATTCAGCAGTTTTTTCATGAATGTCTCTATTCAATTTAGTAAGTCTACAATATTCTACTACAAAATCACAGTGAAAGCCCAGAATAGCAATACAACAACCTAGTATTTGCCATCAGGTATCCGTTGAATTAATATAATTGACATTTCTGACTTTTTTGAGATTCTGTTTAAAATACTGTTTATCAGGACTTACCAGGGGAAAAAAAAAGAAATCTTACAGACAACCGTAAATATTACAAAGATTGCACTATATCATCCACATCTGTCTTACCACTTTTCACATTATTATTTTTCCCGCAGATACAGCCTATAACTCAGATATTAAAAAAACTCGCAATACCATTTTAAGTAGCTCAATAGTATGTAAGCTATAAAGTGGTAGCAGCAGCATATATTTTAGAATAAGTGACACACATAAAATTTAGAAACATATTTGAGTTATGGATACCACTTAACCACCCACAACAGTATGGCTGCCTGATCTTCTTCAGCAATTTTTAGTCTTGAAAAAGACTTGAAGGACAAGGCACTTCTGCTAGGGATGGAGTATCAGCCAATAGGGCTACAATGCCTTATCACAGGGCAGTCATATCCTGAATAAAAGCTTTTGCTTATAAGAAAATAATACTTTCTTAAGAAAATGTCAGGTGGCACAAAAGGAAGTTGGAACATAACATTTACTAAGACTAAAGCTGTTTCATGAATATAGTCTTTAGCGATGCTCTATTATTGTTCCTGATGGATAATAGTTTGTTTTTCTTAACATGGCTGCTTATCTATTATTCTAACCTAAGCCTCAGAAAATACAATTGTACTTCCTCGCCCAAAACCACATAAAACTTATTATGCAGTGACAAGGTTGGAATCTTCCAGTTGTTTACATAATAGAATTATATTTATGTTTCTTGGCACCTGACAGCACACAGTATATACAGTATCTCATAATGGCTGTGAAAGTAACCTGGACCACTAATTGTTACAGTAACTTTGCATCTAAACACAATTTATCATTCTGTATACATATAAGGGAATATCATGGTTTATATTAGACTCCACTCCATAATTTAAGCATGGCACTTCCATTGCACTGACAATAATTGTTTTATTGGTATGTGAAATAAAAAAAAAAAATAGTAAATTTTACTAACAAAACTATTATGGCATAATCAAGTTCAACTGTTGGAGAAAAATGGGATTTGAATGCAAAGTTTCAAAATATGTGACTATTTCTTCTTGGAGGAAAAAGGAAGAATACTTCAGGAAAACCTTTCTTCCTTTCCCCTTTTCCCTCTCCCCTCTCTCCTTCCCTTCCCTTCCCCTCTTCATTTTCCAGATTGTTGTAAGGTAATAATAACAATCTAGCAAACTGTGATTTCTGAAAAAAGTTTGTCTGACAGTTCTAAACTAAATTTCTACCTCATTATGACTATAGGAAGCTGAAGTTGATAATTCACATGGTCCATTTCGTCATGTGCCTGCTAAAACATATACAAAGGTCCCAAGTGAATTGTTTTTGCCTCACATCTGTGGTAAAACACTGTGAAAGTGAGGTGTGTTTTTTTTTTCCAGAGATGCTAAGCAAACAACTTCCCTGCTCTTTGACTGCCCTTTGGAGCAGGGCCACCAACACTGTTTGTAATAGGCTCAGCACTGCATTAAGTTGTGCTTATTGGGGGACTTACCAACTGTACATTGGCTAATACAATTATTCTGTCAAACCCTATTATTATTGTAGTTTACATGAGGAACCCTTTTTTTTTTTTTTTTTTCCCAGATATAATTATTGTGATCCAATGAGCAAAACCAAACAACAGAAAATTGAAAATCCATACAACAACTATTTAAAGGCTGTGTCAACTGTACCTACTACTTAATTTCTAAAATTACACAAATATTTTGGAAAAACACAAGGCAAATCAGTATCTTCCAATACAAGCCTAGCCCATGGTTTCGGGTTTGTTCAAGGTACTCTTTTCTGCTAATAACACACATCAGTTTCCCTGAGGTAAAATACACAATTCAGACTAGTGCCACTACATTGAAATTCACAGAGGTCAAACATAAATCCTCTGTCTTGACTATGACCTTGGCATGCGCATGCATCAGCAAAACTAACTGCATTATCTTCACTGCACTCTCAGGGAGATATAGGCCACCATTTTTTTTCAATATAATCTAGACCTAGTCAAGGACTATAAGAGGGTCCACTGATTAACCCAATAACTTTTAATAACTTTCCTTGTAAGTTTTGGATACTGCCTCTCCATCTAGTCATCTAATAGGCCATAAACATTGTCCATTGAATAATATACTTTCTTTCTAGCTAAATTGACATTTTTCTAAAGCAAATATACATTCCCTCATCTTTCTTGGTTATTAAACATTACTCTGTGGGCAGCTATCCACTCTGTCATAAATTTTTTTCAGACTTGTATTAGTGTATCTAATTTACATCAAGAGAAGCTCCCCTGAGGATTAACACTGTTTTGCTTTGGGTTTTTTTTCCAGACTAACTGTCAGTTGCACTGTAGCAATCAAAGCAGGAAAACTCTTCATTTTTGAGACCTAAATATTTCACCTTAATAACAACACAAATTAGCGGACAGCTTGGCATACCAAATCAGTCCCTGAATCTTAAGCTTCATAGTGCCTGTCCATAACTATTCATGTTACTTCTGGTTGACAAGACCTGGATGATTTGCTCTATATTCCATTTTCCTATTGTTATTCTACAGACTCAAGTACCAATTTGAAAGGTTTATATTTCTTGTGACAGTTGAAGAGTGGCTATTTTTCCATTCCTAAAGTTGGGATTTTGACAAATGAATACATTCTATTAATATATTCTTTTTGCCTAGTAAATGTCTTACTTGACATCAGCAATGCTTTTACTGTTAGTGGAGTTACTTTCTCTGCTCAAAACCTAATTTGGGCAAACTCATTCCCTGCCTCTCTGAACAAACTTATTGTTCTTTAATTACGTTCTGTAAAAGTCACTGAGATCAATGAGTAACTCACTAGACAGAGATGTATCTTTAACTACTTTAAAGCCATGCAGTGCCAGACTAATTATTTTGCCTATACAACCACACTATATTTATTATGGACATTAGCGGTAAGTGGAAAGAGCTTGGTTTATCCATTACTGAATTAAGCCCAAGTAGCTGTTAAGTGAAAACATAAACCAGGAGTACTGCTAACAAAACAAAACAAAACAAAAAAAAAAAAGAGAAATAAAAATAAACTTTAACACGGAAACCACTCACTCACAAAATTGGTTTGGTACTTAACAATTATCTCTCAGAAGAAAGGTGTGAAAAAATGGAAGTCTATATTTTCTATAAAAGGGAATTTGATGTAATTAAAACTTTATCTGCTAGCATTGCTTCCACCAAGCCACTGCAGACTACAGGCTACTATATATGTTGTTGGCATAACAAAACACTAAGACAGTATCTGAGCAAGTCTGTTATGAATGAATTTACATAAAAACCTTACCAGTATTCCCATCATTAGTATACTTAATTGAGATTTCACTGAGATGGGAGATTCAGTGAGATTCTAACCCTTAGATCTAAAAATTAAAGTATTTTATAAATGAACATGCTTTATGTCCTTCATTTACAACACAGTATAATATCTTTATTTTTTTCTTTTTTTTTTCCCATTGTTACATATTTTTAGCAAGAAAAAAAGATTCTGTTTCATTACAAGAAGGGAAAGAATTACTTCAGCACACTAGCTTTTTTCACACCTACTATGAACGCTGCCCAGGCTGATTTCATCTATATTTATTTCTTTTTCTGTAGGACATGGCAGATTTCATGATGCCATGTTTCTATCACAAAGTAGCTTAAGCAGGAGCATATAGCAATAATATTGTAAAAATATAAGCCTGATTGTTCTTTATGGACCAAAGAGAATAAAAAAGTGTTTCTGCTGAATAAAGTTGTCTGGAGATTCTGGTTCTTGCTTTCGTAGAATCTTAGAATGGTTTGGATTGGAAGTGACCTACAAGCTCATCTAGTTCAAATCACCCCATGCAGGCAGGGACATCTCCCACTAGATCATGTTGCTCAAATCCCCATCCAACCTGGCCTTGAACACTCCCAGTGAGGGGCCATCTGCAACTTCTCTAGGCAACCTGTTTAGTGTCTCATCAACCTCATGGTGAAGAATTTCTTCCTAACGTGTAACCTAAATCTACATAATTTCATTTTTTAATTTTTCCAATAAAAGTTATTTTATCCTGTAAACACTGCTCTTGAGCACTGTTGTCCAAATTCTTCAGTAGCAAACTGGAAGCTGCCAGTTGTCCTTCGCAGTGCCTAATACACAAACCAGACAGTAGGGCAGTCTCATCTGTTAAGGCTCAGTGACATTAAAATAGTAGTTTATAACTTCTAGAAGCAGCACACCCCTTCATTATTTTACCTCCCTTCTTGTGCTTTTGATGAGGACACAAAGCCCCCACAAAAGCAAACATTCCCCCCATAGATAAGCAGTGCCTAGGGAGGGAGGCTGCAGTTCCTGCTTAGCCACAGTGAGAGGAAAGGGGTTTTGACCATGGTTCTGTCTCTGAGCCTGCCCACAGCTCAAACAAGCCTGCAAGGCCCCCTCATGTGCTCAAGACCATCCTGGGAAGCTTACTCCAATTCCCCTGCTCCACTGTCTTTCAAGTAAGTCTATATATACCCTGTGAATAAAGACTAGTGAGAGTTTGGGATCAGCTCTTTAATAATGGCCAATTCCCAGCGACGTCAAGTACAGCTATTCAGATATTCTCTCTGACAGCCAGGTTACTTATGCTTCTGCTTCAATTTTATAAATAACCCTTCTCTTTCTATTACAGAATATGCTGACAGCTTTCACAGTTTTCATCCCATTCCTCCTAGTAAGCTCAGAGTAAGATTCATGGTGGCAAGGACTGCAGGCTGTGCATCCTTTTGCAAATCTAATTTCAGTCACCAGGATAGCCCTCACCATACGTGCATCCACCCATATACATGGGGATGTGATTAGGCTATTGCAGTTTGAGCACCTGAACTTCTCATCTGCTACATGTCCTCCACACTAGCATTGAGATGCAGTCCAACTAGCCCTACTTGCATCTGCAGAATCTACTGGCAAAACAAGTACTTTTGGTAGAGTATGTTTCCTAGGTTTTCATATATAAAAGGTGTTTTAACTATATTTCTAAGTTCCTTCTCTGAGTCACTGCAGCTGAAGTTTACCAGCCCAGATTTTTTTTTAATGTATGAGCATAACTTAACACAAGGCACACCTGCCTGTGTTGTCCACAATTTCAGGGTTCATACATCAATCAATCTCACTGAGCAGACCACTGCTTTGACATTATCTATTTTGTAATAAATGTCATCCCTAAGAATACAAAGTATTATCTCTTGGCACACTTTAACTGAAGCAGGTTCCTCTCACGGTTAATTTTATAGCTCACATCCCTATCAAATGCTACTAGCCTGGCTTTATCAAACATTTACTCTCTTGTTCTCTTTTTTTATTGTTCATTTTTTTAACAATGTCTTTAACAATGTATCACAAACTTTATGATTCACCCAAGTATCTCTTCTGCCAAGAAAAGCCTATATGATAAAAATATTGAAGATTAGAGACAGAAATAGTAAATTTGTAATATAGATATTAATAGGATCTTAAGAACAGACACCTAATCAGCCATTTTTAATGATTTCTAACTCCTAGATTTCCTTCAGATTTAATTATCTTTCTAACTAAAATACAGTGCAGACTACTTTGTTCAAAATAAACTGCTAATGAATGCATAGTCAGATGTGCCTTTTCCCTGGTGTACATTCCTGTTTTTCTTATTTAACACATTTGCCAATACTGTACATGTTACAGTGTGCATAGGCAATCAGATCAGAAATAGGACAAACTAATAGCATTGACAACCTCCCCTTGCACTGAAAATGAGGAAACAAATTGTTCTCATATACAAGAATGCAAGTACTTGCTCTATTGAGTATCAAAACAAAAGGACAATCCACAGGAAACCAAAGCCTTGAGATTACTTCTATAATCTTATTATTCCACTTTGTCATCAATAGTAAATTACCACAGATTAATGAATGTGTGATTTCTGTATTCATAAGCATCAGAAATTTGAGAGGTAACTCTTTTTCAACTGGAAAAGAAATGCTGCTATGTCTACATTTTCAAAGTATGGTAAACGTTTGTACAGAAATCACCAACTAATAGTTAAATAATCTGGTAAAAATATATTTATTCCAATATCAGATTATAGATGCTGTATCAGAACGTTATACCAAATGGATTTCATATGTCACTTTTTATCAAGTCCTGATTTTAGGGTGGTTTAAATGATTTGCACAGTAGTAACTCAGTCTTTTCTGCACCTGCATAGCAAAATACTATTTAAATACATTCTTTCTATTCCAGAACTTTTAATAAAATATTGTCATGCAAAGCATTTCATAGACTGTAGAAACTTTATTTATGGCAAGGAAAGCACATGGGCAGGATTCTACAGTGAGCAGGGAGATGGGACAAACCAACTTCCAGAACCTTCCTTCAGAAACTGGTGAAATCTTTCTAATACTGTCCAGAGCAGAGCTCAGCCAGGCAGATGCTCACTTTCAGGTCAGCCTCCCTTCAGTGAGCACCCACCTTGCATGAAATCAGCTCTTGTACAGGGGACCAAACAACATAATGTGCCCACTGACAATTCACGCGTGGCTATTTTTGTGGCAGAACTTGAAATATAAGAGGGGAAAGGGAATATGTTAATGCCCTGTGTAGGAAACAATATTACAATAGGAAGTATTCAACAAATAAAATACACTCTCAATATTAAAAATGTAGTTTTCTGAGGAACAAAGTAAATAAATAAAGCTTCAGCCAATAATCTCTAGAATTGCAAAAGTATGTTTTCCACAGTGAAAGTGCAAAAATCCAACTGTTACTTCCAAAGGTATTTAGAAAAAAATTACTTTTCTAACTCTCGAAAAAGTTGTACTAGTTTAGTTAGCTCCTACAGAATACCAGTTTGCACTACTGAGCAGAAAATACATATCCAACCTCTCATCAGGTATTAAAACACTGAGACATTATATATAAGAAAACTGTGTTTGAAACTGACATTTTCTTCTAATTTACATGATTTACATTGATGGGAAAAATATTGGGCCAAAAAATACTGTCTTTAAAGGCTGTAATTTTACCAACTGCAACAGGCTAGACAATATGTAGATTCATATTTAGGTACTTGGACTGAGGCACAAATAATCTTTGGTTATCCAACTTAGCTTTCTCCATGAATCACACAGAATCACAGAATCCTAGGGGTTGGAAGGGACTTTGAAAGATCCTCCAGTCCACCCCCCCTGCCAGAGCAGGGTCACCTAGAGCACATCACACAGGAACGCGTCCAGGTGGGTTTTGAATGTCTCCAGTGAAGGAGACCCCACAACCTCCCTGGGCAGCCTGTTCCAGTGCTCTGTCACTCTCACAGTAAAAAGGTTTTTTCTGATATTCACATTGAATCTCCTATTATTACTCCAATTAGTATTACTCCATATGTGTGTATACCACAGATGACTGAAATTACAGAAATTACAATTTTAAAAAAGGTAATTCTTATGATGCACAAGAATAATAAAATAACCATTTGCATGGAGTACAGTTTCTTTATTAACTGACTTTGAGGCAAAGTCAAGAGACTTAGGTATTACCACACTAGTACAGAAGACATTTTGTACTATCTGAACTCCTACTGTCAAAGACAGAAATCTTATTTTCTCAGTGTGTAATCTGAATGTATTCTCCAGAGCTGAAGAAATAGATTGCATTAGTGATAAACTTTCCAAAGAATTATCACAGCCAGCAGTCTTTTGTATTAGCAGGCAATACCTTCAGGTTTCATTTTGTGATAAGCCCTAAATTGATCTCCTGTAACACTTTCTGAGTAAGCAGTAGGAGTTACTAGCTTAAGATTTACTCTATGACTTTTAAAAGTGTACCATAACCTACTTCAATAGTGCAGGGAAGTTAATGACCAGAGCATTTCAGTTCTGCAGTTAGTGGTATCTTTCTCAAGAATTCCACAGTCTGCTGAGCCAATATTGTTTTAATGGATTGGCACTCAGAAAAGGCAAAAGAAAAAACACTTTCCTGGAATTCAGGGTTGACTAGTAGTTCAAAGCAATGAAATTACCAGAACACAGCAAGGAGGAACTCCAGTTTTTTTCATACTGAATTTTTTTAATGCCCCTAAAAAACTGTCTCCTGACTATCCTTTACAGAGTCATACAGTTCTGTTAAATCTACAAAGCTCTCTATGAAGACAGATGACAGTAAAGCTGGATAGGGATGCTAGAAATTTTTTGTTATCTAATGGAAATGGCAGATGAATATTTGGATCACTCAGCTCGAAGTCCAGCCAGTAGCTGGCTCAGAGTGCTGCTCCTCAGTTGATAATTCCAGGGCCAATTCTGTTTAGCATCTTTAACAACCTGTACAGAAAGCATCCTCAGCAAATTTGGGACAATGTGAGTTTGAGAGGAGCGGTCAGCACCTACCTGGAAGACCTTGACAGCCTGGAGAATTGGGCTGGCACTGAACTTTAACAGTGTAAATGCAAAGTCCTGCATCTCTCAATGCTCACACTGCTTACTACAGCTACCTAAATCATGGGTATAGAGAAGAGTGAGCCAGACTGTTCTCAGAGATATATAGTGAAAGGATAAGGGGCCACTGACAGACTGCAGCAAGGGAAATTTCAGCCTAGATATTAGGGGAAAAAAATGCAGTGCTAGACTGGACAAGAACTAGAGCAAATGTGCAGAGAGGCTGTGGGATCTCCATCCTGGGTGATACTCCAAACATGCTGAGACATTGCTCTGAGCAAACTGCTCTAGTCTGGGTGGGATCTAATGTTGAAACTGGACCTGTCCAGGTGGAACGTTAGACCAAGGGACCTCCAAAGCATCCTTCCAGCTGAAAACTATTGTAGGGTTCAAACAAACACAGGGAGTAAAGAGTCTTATATTTGGTCTAATGGACATACCTGTAAATATGCCTTCACATCCTTGCCACATGAAAAATGTCACATTTTCACAGGTGAATTAACACAAACTTTTTCATAAACAGAAGCGTGTAAAATCACCCCTCCCTCCCTCCCTGTCTTTCTTTCTTTCCTTCTTTATTTATTTATTTTTAAAACCTACTTTCTGCAAACACCTTTGCAAATTTGCTTCAGGTAACGATGGTGAAATAAATTGAACAAACAATACCTTAAAATTAGCCACTAATCTATACTTAAAAATAAATTAATACTGATATTTTGTGAATAAAACATTTGCAAAATACTGGTTAGGATGCACACTACCACATTAGCATTCAGTGTTTTCCTTTGCTGATGAACTTAAATATAGATAAAATTCATGCTAAGTTGTAATGACTAAAATTTAAGGTACTTCTCACAGCAGTGTGACTATACATTTCTGAGGCATATATGACAGCAATAAAGAGTCTAACCTCTTGCTTGTAGCCCAGGTCCACACGTCTCCTGTGCTCCTGGACTGTCTTGGCGCACATACCATGGTACTAGTTGGCACCTGCGCCACTTGTGAGTCTTCCACCTGAAATGAGAAGAGACAATCCATCTAAACTTGTAGCGATCAAAACTGAGGCAGCACATATGCTAGGTAGTATTAGAAAGCTATTGCTTATTATTAATTGGTCACAGAAAATTCACAACAAACAGTAACAATACTATAAACTTCTCCCTCTTTCTTGTTAACTTTTCTGTTCCTTTTAGGATTAGGCCATTAAGAACACAAGGAAGGAAGGCAGAGTCAGAGGAGGGAAGAGAAAGCAAATCATATCTATTTTCAAGGACTTCCAAGTATAAAGGTACATTAACACAACCTAACAAATACACAGTGAATACAAACCACAAGGAGGATTACACCCAAATAAAAGCATTAACACACTTCTACAAGATGTGAGAAAGAAATTTTTAAAATAACACTATACAAAATAATAAAATTATGTGACTTGAATACCCATGTAACAGAACTCCTTTGTTATGGGTTTATATCTGAGCATGCTCAAGGTATTTTACCAGCCAAAAAATGTACACAATTAGAATTGAAAAGTAGACTAAGTGAAGTGTCACTAACATCTCATAAAAACAACATGCACCCATTAAATGAGGATGAGTTTTAAATATTAGCACATCTTAATAAGCCTTCTTTCTTTTTCACCTTCCCTTCCTTTCTTTTTTCCAACTATCTCAGTGAAGCAGAGATATGTTGAAGTTTCCCAAATACACACCCAGAGTTCTGGTTCATGCAGTATTGGCAGCTCTTTTGACAGTAAATGCTGTCACATACAAGTATTAATGCATTTCTTTATCTTTTCCCTCTTTCCTCTTTCCCAGGTGGTTTCTTTCCCTCTCCTACATATTCTTTGCAGCACAACAACAAATGGAGCAATTCTGCCTTGCTTGAAGCACAAACAAGTCATGGAGTTACAGACAATGAGGTCAGATGAGCAAAGTCTGAGGTTTTTTGTTTTCTCAAATTTCAAATGCTACAATTACAAAGGTAAAGTTTTCACAACAAACAAATTGCTAAGCTTCATCTTCCAAACACATTTGCAAAAAGAGAAATCAGAAGGAAAAGGGACCCCAGCTACAGCAAAGCATTGGGAGGGTGGGTTTAAATGACTGTAAGGGTGCCTCAGGCAACCCCAGAGCACCTGGTATCTGTGATAGCTGAATGACAGCACCTTACTAATGTGGAGTCAACCAAGAGATCCAACATAAAGTGAGTATGGGCCCAGAGCATATAAAAAAAACCCTACACAGGCAAAAAGAATTTGCAAAAGCTTTGATAAGAAATGCAATATTGGGCTGCTTAAATTATTCTATTATTAATATAAACTGCTATGAAACTTTTACAAAGTTCCTTTCTAGTGCTGTAGAATACCCTAGGCATTAAATATAACAAATCCAGGCAAGTCTGGTTGCTGTCACATCTCTGAAATAATCCACTGTTATCTGAATTACTCAGGGGTGAGGGGCAGGGAATTCTGTCTACAGGTGAAACCATCAACTGTTCTCATGTTCAAAATTTTCTCAATCATTTTGCACCTCAGGTTTCATTGCAACTTGCCTCTGCAGGCTTGCATCTAACTAAAGCATCATCCAAGCTGAGTGTGAGTCCATCTGTTGCAGCATGTGTATAGGTGAGAAAGATGCTAAAGAAAATATACAGAAAATGTTTATAGTATTAGTTTCTGTCCTGAAATTTAAATCATCTGATCTACCACTTCCTAGCAACTCTTCTTCCCGGCACATCATCACACACTAGCTCAGGTAAAATTTGAAATTGAAGATACTAAAGAGAAGAGGAGCAGGCATCATTTCAAAAGATAAAACTCTAACGGTGGTATTGACTAGAAAAAGTTCTTGAACTGTATTTGATGTTTGGAGAACTGATTTTGTTAGCTTCTCAATCCTGTTTTATATCCTTTCCTATCTTTCAGCTATATACAGTATGATCTCCTAATGAATTTACAAAGATAATTCTTATCAGATTTTGAAAGCAACACATTTTTTAATCATCCTTTTTTTTTTTTTCCAAAATAAGTTTCAATTTTATTTGCAGCACTGCAACAGAGGGGGATTTCATAGGAACTAGCAAATGTTTTTCTCTAGGCACAGGAATAACAGAACATTGGCTTCCAGTTGAAATGTATGCATTATTCATAAAAAAAAATCTTTTTCATTTTTTTTTTTTTCAAGTAAATCCAACTAACTGCACTAGATTTTTCTAAACTTTGTCTGTTTCAACAGCCAGATCCTGATGTAGACTTTCCTATACCATTCAGATAGATACTATAAAACTGCCTGAAAATTTTCTTAATCAATTATGGTGGAGATCCCCTGTGAAGGACCAGGTATTTCCTTACACGAACATGAAATGTCCTTTGAGTCAGCCGACAAAACTGACTTAACACGGTGTCTCCACACGGCACTGAACCCCCTCTGTGTGTATGGGGGGGGTGCAGCTGCTGCAGGGGAGGAGCCGTGGCCGGAAGCAGGGGCAGGACTAGGCTGCCGCCCGTCCCCGCTGCTGGGAGCTGCCTGCCAGCCCGCTCTGCTGCTGCTGCCTGCCAGCCCGCTCAGCTGCCCTGCTGCCTGCCGTTCCTGCTGGGAGCCGCCCGCTGCAGAGCCTGCCCGCTCGCTGCTGCCGCTTGCCTGCCCGCCGCCGCTGCTGCCAAAAGTCCCAGCGCCGCTTAAACCGCCGCGTTTCCAGCGTCTGCACACCTACGGTCCCGGAGCCGCGCACCGACTGCCGCCGCTTTGTGGTGGGGGGGGGCGACCTGCGCTTGGAGTGCCCACAGCTTCTTTGCTACCAGCTCATCCTACCTGCACTGCCGTGGTGAGACAATTCCGGCTACCCCAGCTTATGGGGGAAAATATAATCCAGCCATTCGGGCAAATGCCTCCCCTCTGCTTCCCTCATGTGAATAAGATGTGTAACTAAGGTGTACCCATATATGTTTAATGTCTTGTAATCACTCCTTTTGAACCTCCTGCCCCAAATTGCTTTGTTTTCCCCACAATAAACCTTGCTGTTGTTAGAAATTTAGTAAGCACTGAGCGAGTTATTCACTCAAAAAAGTCAGGACATAAGTTCCTGTATCCTCTGTGTGAGGCGATACCCACGTGTGGATCTCTCAGCAAATCCTGATAAGTTAATACACTCCAATAAGGAGATATAATAGGTCACGGATTGTGACATCCCCACCTGACAAAACAGTCCTCATTATTCTCTGGTGAAAATTCAGTCAACACAGAGAATTCTGTATGTTAGGTGTGGTATCGCCTGTGGACAATGATGCGGATAGAAAGATGGAGGATACAGTGCATGGCACAGCGTGGCAGCAGAACTCGGCTCTCCTAAAGAGATGAGTCTGCTTTTAGGTGCTTTGGGTCATTTAGAAAGGAAGACTTTTTTTCATCATATAGAATTTCAAAATAGTTGCTAAAAAAGATTTATCCTGGAAAGTAATGTGGTTGTAATTTTCCTGCAAAGGAGCTGGAACAAAATGAACTAGTGACTCACTCTGGGCCCAACTGAGTCTATGTATTTGTTCTGAAACCTTGATTTAGCTATGCATTCTAATTTTTTAATTGGAATTCAACAAGCTTTTGAGGTAGTCCAGGTTGAAAAATCGTGTCTGAGCTGTCTCTGGCTGATTTAGAGTACCTGTAGCTATGGCAGACAGGAGAAGCTTCACACTCCTTTTCCTCAAACAAGGAGTCCGGGCACTCTCGACCACCGTTGGTGGGGAACTGGATGATGACTCGGTGACGAGTCTGCTTCTGCACCGTGACACCCCCTGTAAAGAGTAGAAGAGCTTGTTTCTCCTGCTGCTACATAGGCATGACAGTAATTAAGGGAAAAATATAAAATAGCAGGTATTTGAGTCAATTGTGACATGTTATTTTGTCCATAAGCAGAAAATTAGGCCAAACAGATAAAACAATTTAATCTCAGCTAAAGGCCAGGAACCAGAAGTAAAGAGAAAGAAACAGTAGCAACACAGAACAAATTCATATACAGTTAAAGGGAATGCACAGTTAAAGCAAACAAAACTTAAACTACCTCAGTTTGCTTTTACATTTTACAGTTTCAAGGTGTAAATTTGCCCTAATCATGTGCATTCAAAACCAGAAATTAATGGAAAGACATTATAAAATGTCACAATTTTTTCACTCAGTAAATGACTCAATCAGAAAATCTGCTTGTCTTTTGCTTATCTCCACAGCCAGGAATATAACAAATTTAATTTACAGTCTTGGTTCTCTCCAGGTCAGGCTTTAATTCTGCTCCTTATACCATTGTTTCACACCTGGGACTAGCATTACCCTATCTAGATACACAAAAAATATTTCAAAAGAGCACGCCTTACATTTAAATGCAAAGTTTTATTTCCCACTCTGGAATTAATTTATAGTTTACAGTTTTTAATTATTATACTCGTTCATTATTAATGATAAACAGCAAAGAGTTCTTGTAGGAATTTTTATTCCGGTAATCTTCAGATGTCAGTTCTTGAGACAGAAAATTAAGAGAAAACACAAATTTACATTAATTCCATAGAAATACCTAATACACAAACATGAGGTAAAAATCCTGTAAATGTTTTTTGTTTGTTTGTTTTCCTTTTTTTTGTTTTCTTTTTTTCTTTCCCTTCCCAGCTAGCTGTGGCACAGACACTTGGCTGACCGCATTGGTATCAGCTTTGGGTGGGTTATTACAGCAGCTGCAGCTTGTCCGAACGCAGAAGCGTGCTGGAGCTCAGCCAAGCAATTGTAATTAGGAGCAAGCGGCAGGAGAATCCCGGTGGTGGCTCTCCACCACCTGGCCACTTTTCAACGTATAGGAAACCCTTTGCTTCAGAGTCAATCAGCTCCAGAAGATGCCAGGAGCTGGCACAAGGGACAAGACAGACGTGCAGCTCAGGAAAGCTGCTGACCGCCTTGCTGACACAAATGGGTAAAACCCATGAAATAAACATTATTTGCAACATATAAAAAGGGTCTGACTCACTGAACAGACAAAGGACCTATATTGGTCCAAAAATATTCTTCTTTTTAGCAACATACATGCTAGTTTGTAGTCAATATTCATGCAGATATATTAATTGCATCAAGACCTTTCTTAAAACCCACAGAACTAAGAGCACAAGAGGATGGCATTTCTGTCCAAGATGACAAAAAAAATATTTCAGAAGGAACTATTCATAACGCTTAAATAACATAGCATTAAATAATAACTATTTAATAGATTCAAATTCAATGGTCTTACTTCACTGTTCTTTTTCAAAGGTTATAAATTTAATCTTCCTAACCCATTTTTTATTTATTAGAATGTACTAAGCACTAATAGGAATTATGGCAAAAATGACTTTATGCTAGTGGTACTTTACAAAGCATAAAGAATTGGCCATGACATTCAAAGTGTGTACATTTGATGTAACAATATCTTACATTCTGATAATATGGTAGCTGTAAGTAATCACCATGTCTCACATGGGGATTAGCACACCGTGAAACTCAGGGTATTACAGACTCTGTCTGTAATAGTACATATTATAAAAATACCTCCTGTTAAGCTCAAGAGAGAAAAGGAGATAATGCAGAAAAATGTGGGCAATATTAAGCCAGTCATCAATTTAACATTATGTATGATTTCAATGCAATAAAAATTAAAGGGAGACCTGTACTGCTTTTAAGAGCTTGTAAAACTGTCTGGTTTAGTCTTTACACTAAATATTATGTGGTCTGTGGTTAGTTATCTCTTTATCAGTGCGACATGCAAATGGCAGTTTGTAACATCAAAGCAGGCAAAATGGGGAAAAAAACAAACCCAAATTAATGCTTATAGGAAACGTATAGAAATAACTATTATATTCAACAAAAAAACTGCATCATCCTTGCAGCTGCTCTACCAGCTATAACATGTTCCCTGTCAGAAAGAGATGTGTATAAGTAACCTGCCAAAATTGATGGCTAGTCTAACTCCTTTTTTTCTTACAGCTGCCTACTACCACACAATGGATAAAATTACCTTCCTGACATGAAGAAGGACACAATGTCCATTCACTGAACGGAGTCACAATACAGTCCTTCCTACACGGAAGCAGACAAGGCCTCACTGTTTCTGGTCGGAGGCTCTCAGGGCATCTAAAAAACAAAACCCCCCCAAAAAACAAGCATTATCAAGCAAACAATCATTCTGCAGTGAAGTAATGAATCACGAGAGATACTGAATGCCTGCAGGCACATGAGGACAGTGCTAGCTGCCCAGAATTCACCAGGATTGAGCTCAGAAATAAAAAAATGCTAAAATTGAAATACAGCTGGTAGAAGCAAGCCAAAATGGTTCATTCCACATCTGAGGATTTAACCAAAAAAACCCATCAATAACAAAAAAAATCCAAACAACATGATTCCTCACACACTCTTCCAAACTCTGCCTTTTGAGTTATTTTCAACCATCCAAATAACTATGATAAAAGCCATCTATTTTAGCTTAGCAAAACACATTTTTTTTCTCTTCATAAATTTCCAAGAAGCATATATAGAAGGAACCATATTTAAACTAAATAAAATTGCTAACCAAGGAGTGAATAGGCATAAGCTGGACATGACTATGACAGAAATTAGAAAAGGGTTTGAAACTGCCAGATCAATGAGACTGTGAAAGATTGTCAGAAAGGACAAAAAACCTTGCTTGTTTTAGGAAGAGGCTTGATCAGCATATAAAACTGATTATTGGATGGCCACATATGGGTTTCATTAACCTAGGTCACTTGCCCTCATTCTGTGTTCTCATTTTTCCTCAAGGACAAACATCTCTATGTCGCAATACTTGTTTTCAGAATGATGCAACCTCTTACAGAAGTACTGCAGATCTTCAAAATAATTTCAAAATTACCATATCCTAAAAGGACACAGCATGTGGACTCTCAGTAATATGTGAAGAGTCAAGAAAACAGAACTTCTACATATTTGAGCTTTTGGCTCATTTCAGCAAAAATGTTACTCTGGCTATCTTTTCCTCTTGTGGCTGCTGGGCATCTTAGTCCAAAGAGATGAGAGACCAGATTTATATTTGGATTGGATCAGCTGGGGAGGCTTGGCTTGTGTGAGGCATTCTTCTTGCTAGGCTGAAGGGAGCATAGGCAAGTCTAACAATGAACTACCAAGAAAATGTGGTCTCCATGGTCAGTGGAGAGCTATGCCTGTTGTCAATGTTGGAGTAGAAGCAGGGGGAAGGGAGAAGAAAAGTTGAGTTGCAGCTTTACAGGAATATGTTCTTCAGCAATAGCACTTGATAGTTCATGATCTCCATGAGTTGTCTCTGCATTTGCCTGTCAATTCACATAAAAATTTCATCCATCACTGTGAACCATCACCAGCCTCTTGGTGCCCTTGTATAATGACATCTCCATCCTTTCATTTTCCTGCCTAAAACACGCATGTGAAAGACCATGAATTATTATAGTTATAGCAACATAAATCTATAAATCTCTACCACCTCTCTGTAAGTTCTCTTAATTTAATTTAAATTGTGTTTTGTTTCTATGTAATTTATAAAATCAAATTATATATGCATGGTGACTTAAATAGGGTCAGGTAAACTAAAAAATATCTGCTGCCAATCTTATACGCTGCGTACACTTTCAGAAATTTTCTCTAAGGTTAAAATTGAAACTGCATATTAAAACTATTGAACATTAGGCTATTAATGGCTTTTTCCTTACAGAACAATGGAAATTATAAGCATACCTAAAAAGTCTGAACTGTACACATTCAGTGATTCAGTGAAAGCTTAATCTTTCAGGAGCCCTGAACATTACAATTCCTCTTCAGATCCTTGGGCAAGGCAATTAGTTCAATTAGAACTCCATTTCTATCTTTTATATTGTTTGTATTTAGTATACGTAGCTTAAAGCGAAGTATTGATTTTTTTTTTTTTTTGCAGTCCTTATTCAAGGTCAAATTAAACAGAAGAGATACAAGCTGAAGTCTGTAACTTGTGAGGTAGATAAGGCCAGTAATATTGATTGCATCATACCACTGTAATCCTTTTTATTAAGGGGAGTTTAAAACAAGATTCCTATTTGTATTTTCTTGTTAAATGTCTGGTTCTTTAAAAACCAGTGATTTTATTGTGACAATTTGAAGGGTCAACCAAGATATTTTTTTCTCACTTCACATGATTAACTTATGACACAACAAAACAATCCTCCTCCCAACAATTTAAGGTACAATCAAAGGAAGAGACATTAACAGTAGACTTAAAAAGGAAGATAAATCATAAAGAGTTTTTTAATGTAAAATGAGTACCAAACAAAAGATATAATGGTATCATGACTGAATAGAACAGCAACATAATGCAGACACACAATTTAGATTACTCAATGCGTTGGAATTATTCCACATATTTCCATTTAAAGTAAATTAGGAATAAGTCTACTGCTGAATCAAGCAACAAATGGCAGGCACTGTGCAAATATTTAGTGTGAGAATAGCTGCCTCATGAACTTTCTAAGTGACCTCTGCTATTAGCTGTCCCAGCTTTGAAACTGTCCTCAGTGTGATATGTTTACAGACTGCCAAATTGTATAAAGATACTATCAAATGTATTTTATTAGCAGCTAATCTGTATTTAACCCTGGTCACATATTAAAGTGAAAATTAAATCATTGGTCCAAAGGGATCTCTGAGAAAAACACAAATATGGGGAAAAAGAAGCCTCACAAAGATTGCCAAACTAGTGTTCAGCCTAATGTTTCAAACTAATGCCCTGTCAGAGCTATATTAGACTTCCTCATTCTGCACCTGAGAAGGTGCACTTACATGGGTGGTACTGAATTTAGACACAAACCAGTATTTTTCCATGGAACTGCACTAATCCATATAGTGTACTACTTGCTTGGAGGTACCACAAGAATCTTGGAAATGGTGCTGTACTGCACACCACCCACATGCCTCAAGACTTTTGTCTTGACCTGATGATCACAAGGACCCAAACGGAATTAGCAGTCAGTTACCTGTCAGCAAAATCATCACTGTAAATATCACCCATAAAAAAAACAGCAGTGAGAAAGGTATTTTGTAGTCCTGTAGCTTTAGTTTTGCATTTCTAAAAGATTAATTGTTCCCTAATGAGACACAAAGATGGAGGGGTTTTTGTCTAAGCATGCAATTATTGGTGATATCAACATAAAGAAGTGAAATCCAAAGATAATGATAGCATGAAGATACATTTTAAGGTCTTTACTTTTTTGGGCCCACTTGTCCCACGTTGACTCTCACACAAATGACCTTTCTTGTCTGCATCCCCACAGAACAGGTGGCCTCCCCATTCCAGCTTGCAGAGGAGTTGAAAGCAGAGACAGATGTATCCTCTATGCACTGTCCCCAGGGGCCGGTCTGCCAATGATACACAGTGCAAGAGTGCTCGTTACAGCTCCGCGTTTCCTGTAGGGCGCTACTATTTGGGCACTGTATTCCTCCTGGAACAATACAACAGGACAAAAGTTCATGTAGTGGAAGGAAATTAATTGTTACATTAAAAAAAACCAAAACCCAAAACAAAAAAAAACCTACAACAAACCCACTTTGACATCTTAGTACTTACATATCATCACTTTCATAACTGTACATAGACAGTAAATGTGCACGATAAGGATGCCAAAATAATCACAACTTCTATAACACACTAACGTGCTTGGCGTAATCTATAGCCCTTTGTCTTTTGGGTTCTATAAAAGAGACTGCAAGAGATCACATAAGGAGCTATGAAGGCTCTAGAAATTGTTAAATATTCTAGCTATGCATGTGTAGAAAACACTGTTTATGTCTAATTCACAGGCCAATTAAAAAGGTTTTCAGAGCTCTTGTCCTGGCTCCCAGTGGATATTTATCCATGCTACATAATTACCAAAGGGGATGGCACAGCTGGGCAATTTCAGGCCCACGTTGAGATAATAAAGGCTGTTGTAGGTTAAGATTAAAATGCATTTATGTGTCAATAACTGCGAAGAAAGCTCAGATATGCTCTTTGTTGTGCCTAGTCTCAGTCACTATGTTAAGTTTCAGCACTTCAAAGTTAATCTGGTCTCCCAGTCCTCCATGAGTGAAGACTTGATCATATGCTACTAGATGTCTAGTACTGTGAGTAGACAGCACGTCTGCTAGATCTCTGGTGTTACTACACATACAGAATCTAGGTTTAAGAATTAATTCAAACATTCATGGCCTACAAAGATACAATAGGACTCCTATCTCGAAGTGATGGAAGATGAGGGAAAATCTAAATAACATTTTAGTTTTTCTAAAAGAACAAAGAAAGATAACTGAATGAGGCACTTTCTGTTAGTTACTTCAGATGAGCCATGCAACTTTCCTCTGAAAAGGAAAACGTGTGCTCACACCAAGCACATGTCAGAGAGCATATAAACCTTAATATCCCAACACCGAACTTTAGGTTGACGTCCTGTTTTACAGACATGCAAGAGGGAAGGGGTTTTAAGCAGTTGTCATTGAAAAAAATTAAACAAACAACTAAATGTCATAAAAGAAACAACAAATACTTCAAGTACTCCAACACCAATCTCACAAGACTGAAAATAATTTTATAGCACAAGTTGCTTCTGTGAAATGTCTAGATCTGCAGCAAACACAAAAAAATGGCCATTCTAATGAAACCATGGGACAAAATCCAAATTCAGACATTATTTACATAGAGATGGAAATCTGACTTTGGGCTAAAAATATTGGTGCAACCAAATAACAATAAACATCATATTAGCAGAGATATCATGCCAAAGACTAACTAATTTTAAGTTTTGCAAAGGAGGAATTAGAAAAACCTTAAAATGTGTGAATGTCATTAAACAAGTACTGGAATTTATTGGTCTTTGTCTCAAAATGTCTGCAACTTAATTCTATCAGAATTGCTCAAAATGTATGTCAATAAACAAAGTATCAAGACAAAGTGTCCTACACATTTGCATCCAAAATTGAAATAAAATAAAATGGTAAAACAGAATTATGGTTATGTAAAAATTTCAAAAAATTATTTAAGCAGCTTCCTTCAGGAAATAAAAAAATCCTCCTGATAACACCAGCAGATAGGAATATAGGCAAGGAAATTAGGGAAGTGAGTGTATTTGAAATGAAAAAAAAAAAAAATCAGGGATAGTGAAGTCCAATTATTTGGCATCGGAAAGATTATTGATCCACATGAGGAGTCTAGACATGTTTCCCCAGTACAATGGTTAAAAAAGGAGCATTAGATGAGATAAGGAAGGTTACTAAATTAATTATGATGTTAGCTCAAGAAGAAATGCAAGGGAAATATTTAAGCAAATTCATAAATTAAAGGGGTGTGTGTGAGAAAAAAATGTTTCCCCAGGAATGGATGCCGCAGCTATCAGTTATTAAGGCACTTGAGACTAAAGTGACAACTTAGATTCAGTTTTTACAGCTGTGTGAGAATGTATATTCAGGGGACAAAATGGAAGTGACATTGACTTGTAAATGAAAACCATTGGGACATGAATATCTGCAGCTCAGTTCTGTTCAGATTAAACCAGTAGTTAAAAAACCTCAACCAAACCAAACTAAACCAAACCAGAGAAAAACAACTTTAAAAACTTAACAAAATGTAGAAAAAATATTACTGAAATATAAAACAACCACTACTAGTACCAAATATTTGTAATAATCATAAAAAATTAAACCATTTATTTATAATTCTGTCTATCATTCTCTCCAGAAAAACAGCCTTCCCTTGTGCTCCCTCAAATTAGAAAAGGCATAGAAAAAGCAGAACTGGTTGGGAAACTGGCAGTTAGAGACATTCTTTACAACATTTGTGTATGGGTAACAAGCTCATCTCAACTGTAAGAGCATTTCACCAAATGAGGACAAGTTTGACAGGAATATAAAAAATAATGAGTATCAGATAAAAAAAGAAAGACATTTAATTTTATCAGAAAACATTAAAAAGGGACATACAATACTAAATACATCTTACACATGATCAGATGATTGAACATAACTTCTTAGCAGTACTAAAATGAGAATTTCACTGTACAAAAATAGCTAGAGTGGAAGAATTTATTTTTTGTTTTGGATACTTCAGCAAAGAATGCTTGGAAATGAAAGGGTAGCTTTGCAGAGAGAGAGCTTTGCAGAAATAGCAGAAATATGAGGGTAGTTTCCTTGAATGCTTCAACAGAATTGTCATATGCATAGATTGCTTTTCTGGCTGATATTAAGCTGGTAATGGGTAAGGCATCTCACTCAAGGATATTCAAACACTGGATTTTTTTAAGTCTTTTTTTGTGACTCTGTCTTGATAACTTCTAAATTTCAGAATGCTTAACATTTCTTAAAGCATTTAGGATAATTTTAATTAACCATTTTGATATCATTTTACAAAAGCATGAAATTTTATGCATAACTTTCAAAACAGCTGGAATAATCTTAAAGTTTGAGAAAACAGATGCAACTGTAGTGCCTCTTGTAATCTAGAGAGTGAACGTTACTCATTTCTTCATCGCCGTAGGAATAAGGTACACACTCCTTGAGGCAGTTGCACTGTCTGAAGACAGACATGGTCAGTACATGCAAACCACTAATGCAGGAATAAAGATTGCCCTGTTGATATAGGTCTCCTGGTCTGCTTCTGCAGACATTCACACTTCCTCACGTGATACGTATCAACTATACAAACCAAGCGGACTTCTCCTATAACATACAATATGACAGAAGTTAGGGTGAACCCATGGGAAACAAGAGGTCTGTCCTAAAGTCCTTTCTCAGACTGGATTTGAACTCGAGACCCCACACTCCAAGGAGCAATCTAAACTAGAGGGACTCCCGAGCAAAAGGGGAAGCACAGTAACATCATCTTCCCTGGCTCACCTTCATAAGCAGGTGTCAGGTCACTTTGCAAGTCTAGCAAAAATCAGGTTTTCCAGTTCCAAAACTTAGTGCTTTTTTATTCCCATTTCTGTTGAAATCAATTAAAACTCATTAACATCCCTATCTTCCCCAACATTGATCCTTCGGCAAAAAAGTAATTAGCTGGGAAAACAATTACTCCATTCTATGCTTTGAGACTTATTACCAAGCACTGCTATTTCAAGCCAGGAAAATAAAAAATCAAAACCAAACAAACAGAATAAGTGTAAGAACAGTAAACATATTAAAAAGCCCTAAGTATAACTCATCTTTCGCAATTATAAAGTCAAAGTTCACTGGAACTTCAACAGGAATAAAATTTTAAAGTGTATCAACCATAACATGCCTAGAATTGAGAAGAAACTCCTTTGATCCAGCTATTCCTTACACATTCAGTAAAGCTATGGGACCCTGTCAAACAGAACACCTGATGAGATGGACAACTGATAGCCTATACTTCCTAACTCAGTGATGTTTGTCTGTGATATATGAGGTTACCCTAAATAGTCCTTCTGGCATTATACTTTGCTAATCCATGAACCTACAAGAGCCATAGTCAGACATTGCCATGTGTATGCTTAAGAGAATATTTCAAACAGAATTGTCCTTCACTCTCATTTTATTAAGTTTTTTAATGAAATTATTTTCTTATTTGCATTTGACTTGTGGGTTTTGTTGTTTGTTTTTTTTTTAATTTTTACTTTTCCAAATTCAGTATTAGTCTGGAATTTATCCACAACATTTGTGCTATTCTGTATGACACTGATTTGGCTGTGTGAATCAATGGCAGTGTATAACCAATAAAGACTCAACCTGTATACACACTATTCAGTGTGTATTACTAATTAGATAAGGTTTACTGTAAGAAGGAAATAAAAAATTACTAGAAATACTAAACAGAAAATAAAACAAAAATAGACAAACCCTACATTTAACAAGAGATAGGCTGAGCTGTATATGATGACTTTACTAGACTTATGCAAAACAACAGTATGATGCATCAGGTAACATCATCATGTCCTTTGCTGTCATTTTATATTTTGAGATAGTAACTTCCCTGAATTTCTTACTCTGCGATAAAGATGCATTTGACAGTGACAGAAATAAGCTACTACTACAGGCAAGCAAATTTACAAATCACTTCACCTTTCAAGCCTTCACGCTGAGGACAATGATCACAGAAAAGATACAAAAAATGGTTATTGAGACACCAGTTTCCATGTGGAGTAATCTCACAAGCCACAGGAAGTCTTTATCTTGCAGAAAGAGCCTCTCCTCTTTCTCACTCTCCCCTCTGAGTGCAAAGAAATAAGCCCAACCCAGATGTGCATAACCACACTGTACTTGAGGCTCTGCAGCCTGTGGTTTGACCATGCAGAAGAGGTGGTGTTCTGAATGAGGACATGCTGATGAGAAGGCATATGGCTGAGGTCAGCTCCTGGCTCAAGTAGAAGTCAGTGTGGTGCTAGAGGGTCAGTTATATCCCAGAGCTCATTAGAAAACTTTGTCACAACAGTAATTTACATATGGTTTCAATTTTTCCTGTGAAGTTGTTCTTGTCACCAAGGAATTATTATAATACTACTGAATTATTCCTATTCTAAATCATGCAAGAAAATTGATTATACTGTGGCTGTTTCCTGGTGGCCAGTTATACTAACGTAATGGTTTCTTCAAACCAATTCAGCAGCATAAATAACTGGGAAGCAAGAATAATAAAGTCTTAAGTGTGAAATGAAATAGCTGTATCATGGACAGTCATCTGCCAACATTGATAAGCAAAATGACAGAATATAGTACTTTGTATTTCAAAGAGGAGAGAAACTGAACAATCACAGACAATACTTTGATAAGAAGCCATCTGAGATCCAGATAAAAGAACCTATTTCATATGTATTTACGGAGCCTCAAAAATTTCAATGGGGTGTTCACATTTAAGCAGCCCAATGAAAAAGAATTAAGCACTTCAGAGACTTTAAGGGATTGCAGTATTCCCTGTGTATATTATGCCTGCAATGCTTTGATCTTCCCAGGCTTGCAGATTGAATTCTCCATGACTAGCAGAAGATGAGTTATCAAGGTCTCACAGTGATAAACCTGCTCACTTCATGTCACCTTAGCAGCAAAGTTTAGCCTTACTTATATGCTTGCAACTGACTTACACATTGTTTCGTTCATTCATATATAATCCTGATATAATAGAATTTGTATATATTTATGCACAATATGTTTGTCCTATTATGTTCTGAAGAAAAGTTCTCAAATAGCATGGCTACATTGTACAGGAATTACTATGAACTGGCTTACCTAACCTAGCCTGTCTTTCACACTAAGAGTTCAAGGAAATGTTCAAAAATCCAAAAGAAAATACCTGTGGGACTGAACAGAACTTAGAGCTATTTTCAGAACTCAGTTTTAATGTGTAAGTGGAAATACAGGTCTTACACTTATGAGACTTGGGATTTTTATTTATACATTGTATTTACAGTTTTCATGAACAGTCATGCATATGTTTAATAAGCTCTGAATAGAACTGAGAACCTCATGTTTCCCAAAAAAAGGGTCACCTGGAGCTCCTTTTTGTATCAGCAGAATACAGATGTTCATACACAAACATATTCTGTGCTCCCAGAAGATAAAATGACCTCCCAGCTCCAAGCACACAATCAATGTTCTATGTTTGGGAACCCAGCTGATCTGTCATGCATTTCTGCAGGTGAAAAGTCATACAGTTATTTGTCATGCAGCAAATTACTAAAAGGCATAGGAGATGTATAAGGAGAAAAATGACAGTAACTCCAATTTCAGTGAAGCATAAAAAATAAAAACTAAACTGGTAATTTTTTAATACAAGCAAAGGTGAAATGTATGCTCCGGCTAGACTTGTAATGATATGCCAAGCCTGGGAAGGTTGTTTTATTTATTGATACATTTTTATTCTCTGGAGTTTGTACAGAGTACAAAGGAGCATGGTTGCTGAAGATCTCTGGCCAAGATGTGAGAGAATTGCTATAAGCTAGGTAGACATATCAGTTCGTATCCTTAAAAAAACAGAGTATAACCTCATCTCAGAATAATTATAGAGGCCAGGGTTCAAGCAAAGCTGAAGCACAACAATATCTAGGTAATGAGTTGGCTTTCTCAGCAGTAGTTTAGGGATCTCTTCATTAGTACTTGCGTGGTTTGAGGCCTGTCAATCCTTGTAATCACTTGGTGCTGTTTCTGATCACTGCACAACAGACCTAAATTCCAAGATATGCTTAACTGCCCTGTTGCATCCACAGCCTTGTAAATTACCCTAAGATGTAGTAAGTATCAATGTCAGAATACAATAAGGTTTTGTTTGGTTTTTGTTTGTGTTTTTTTTTTTAGAAAAAAAGGAAATTGGAATAATTTTCTGGAGTAATTTAAGTTTTCACTCTGTGGCATGTTTGTCAGGATGTTAGATTTACGTCTCCAGCAAAACTGCACAAGCATATAAAAAATCTATTATCTTGATCCACCTGGAAAAGCAAGAAGCGCATGAATATATGTTTATTTGAATTATCATACGAAAACATGGCTCTGTGTTTCAAAAATTAGTCCATTTGACACACTACAAAAAAGGGACAACAAAAGGCTTTTTTTTTCTTATTTTAAGAGCATTTCTACTTTGTTACATAGATTTATCTAAGTAAGTTATTATTTGAATCATCTACTAAAATAAGCATTGTTCTGATTGCCTCTTATACTTGTAGCAAAGGTATCTTTCAGGGAAAAGGTTGAAAGTCCCTGCCCTGCTACATTTCTTTTTTTTTCACAGTTACCTGAATTCTGTCACATACACAGCATGCTTTTATCAATGAAGCTACCTGTGTTTGCAAACAGAAGTGATTTAGTATACAATGAAACCTGCCCCTTTCTTTGTCCGTTTCTCAAAACGGATATTCTCTTTTACTTCTTCCATGTCTTTACAGCTTTCACTTTTCAATTAATTTCCTCTTAACTTGAAGTAATAAAATGCTTAACAGTTTTAAAGAACTAAGACATACATGTAATAATTTTATGTTGAGGGCATTTAACTTTACTTACAGTAATACAAGTGAGTAAACTTTTTCCAGAACTCTCTGGTGGTTATGTCTCCTTGCTGCCAGTGTTGCACAAGGCATTTTACCAGTTTGACCCTGGCACACCTGATGTGGCCACTTTAGAACCATGTCACATATAGAACAAATTTGTTTTATTATACCCCACGACACTTAAAAAACAAACAAAACCAGGTATGGGAAGCATGGAAAATCACCAAAAATAGACATGGATCTATAACTAAAACTTTTTTTGTTCTTTATATTCCAGCTATGTCTTCTCTTTGGATTTGCTGCAGGTGCTGCAAAAGGATGATTTGCATGAATACAAACCATTCACTTGAGTGAGGAATTGCAGGGTAAAAGGTCTTACTAGGAAAACCAATGTTAATGAGGTAACGTTAGTTTCTAATTTGAGCTACAAGAGCCATTTGTGGGCATCTGAACCCATTAAAACTCTCATCTTTTCAGCATATGTACTTGTATCTTTCCAAATTGGACCTAAATTAGGGCGACTAACAATCCCCTATAAATATCTGTAATAGAGGTCTGCATAGAATAAACTGTTTGCCTTGTTTAACAGAAAACAAGAAAATCATATGTTTCAAGTCAAAACAGTAACATTATACAGAATAATAAAAAACAGCAATATTAATAAACAAAGTAAAACCTTGTCTTTAAAATACCTTTAGTTGCCATGAGTAAATGTATGACAAGCATGCATAAAACCACAACTCCACCTAATGATTTGTTTCTGTTCATCCAGAACATATTTTGCCATTGCAAAGCCAGTTGAGAATCCACAATCAAACAAGAGTCTGCAAGAGTATGTGACCTTACCTTCACCTGCATACGCCAGAATGGAGCGGGCACGCAGCTGCTTCCCTTCTGTGGTTTTGCCGGAGCAGGTGTGTGAGCAGGAGGACCATGCAGACCACATGCTGAGCACACAGTCCTTTGGGCATGGAGCTTCGCAGACAACCGGGATTGGGTAGATTGCATCTCTACAGAGCTGTCTGTCAACCTCTTCTCCTGGGAAAGAAAGGGCCAGCAGCAGTCTATCATTTGTTAAATTAACTTAAAATGAGCTATCTAGTCCAGATGGGCACACAAATAAATTAGATTCTGTTCTTCTATATAAACAAGGTAAATAGATTTTTTATTAAAATGACTTGTCTCGTCTGCCTTGATTCTAGAAGAACATGCTTAAACCTAGTTTAATTTGATATTCGACTCTTCAGTCGAATGAGGAATGAATGCCAGCCTGGGTGGTCTTTAGGCTTTCATTTTGTTATTACATATTTGATTCAACAGAAAATCCTAACATCAATAACAGAGTATATAATTTACCTACAGAAAACTGGAAATTAATGTACATTAATCACCTAGTCTTCACCCATGTTTGTGGGAGAGAGGGAAAAGTACCCTAACTTCTAGCTTAGACAGTTTTATAACCCACAATTAGTCCTTTGAATTTCAGCTATGCATCAAAATATGAAGAGAGTTGCAGTAAGCTGCAGGCAGAGTGTCTTGTTTGGTTAGAAAGATCCTTATTTGCTAGCCAAGCCAGTTTTGTATCAGTCTTTGTGTCATGGAAAGATCTATGCATTTGTATTGTCTTATCAGTGTACACATCTCATTATAATAAAAAAATCCAGGCTGGCATAAATTGTTTAATGAAATACTATCTAGTGTTGAAGTTGCTGAGCTGTTTTTGTTTTCAGTAAGGAAATTGTGGGGGCACTGTGACTGAGATCAGTCTGAACAGCACCCTAACCACAAAGTCAATAGTTGTGTAAGGTGACCTATTATTTCCTGATCAAATCAGCTAATATCCATGAAATGAAGACATATACTCAGAGGTCAATAAGTTTCACTAACAGTAACAAAGCCTCAGGATAAATCTTCACTTTGGAGCAGAGGAGGGAGAAAATGAACTAAAAAGGGAGAGATTTGGATTCACTGATTTAGAGTTATCATACAAATGAAGCACAGAAAGTGCTTCCAACAAAAACCACCAGGAACTGAGCAGCAGCCCAATAGGTGATGCCAGTTATAAGGAACTGTGAAAAGTTGCATTTAAGAGCACAATGGACTTCTGAAGCCCTGTTAATAACATACAATTAAAGTGTAGAAAGAGCCAGTCTCACTTGTAAACATTAAACATTTTGGGTTTTTTAAATTTTATGAAAAGCGTAACATTTTAAAAGCATCTAAATGCCTTTTTGCATTATATGATCCCTGCATAAAATCTTAAGGCATAAAATCTTCCTTTGAATTACAATTCATTTCTTGAAATGTTATTCAAGCATATGTGACCTCAATGGGACTGAACAGGCATGTCTATAGCATAGCACTTCCTATGATCCACCATGTCAACCCTTTTGTTTTAATAGCTAATGTCAACCAACTACTGCCTCATTGAGATTCACAGTTAACATAAGTCTTCAATACAACAAATCATTTGTTAGAAATAATAATGAAATACTCTAAAATTTAATTATAAATATATCAGCCAGTGTTAATTATCCAGCACTTCAATTCTGAAAAGTGAATGCAGTGCACACTGTGAATGCTGTAAATTAAGTCAAAGATCTATAAACGTTGCTTTACCCAAGCCTCAAATAAAGGTTTTATTGCTTAATAGAAGAATAATAAAATTAATCAAACCCTAATCTGAAAAGAAATTACTTTTTTGACATTCAAGTTTTACAGTCTTAAATACTCTCAAATAAGAATCTCTGTTAAACCAAGTTCCTGTAAATAGGAGGTTCTTTAGTACCAGTGGTATATAATGAATCCCAGAACTATTAACACCCAAATTCTGTATAAAAAGAGGAAAATATGAGAGGGTCATCTATCCAATATTATATCCCTTTAACCAGTATCAATTATTTAATTCATATAGAATCTTTAAGCACAATATAACTGCAAATATCAACCTTCCTTGGCTCTGCAAACCAGGGAAAGTCCTGCAGCTCATGCTTTTTAAATAGCCTAAAGTAGTGATAATCATCTGAATTATAAAGACCTTTGAGATGCAGTAACTCTCAAAGCTGAATTTTCTCATATTAAAACCACAAATTTGAGCCCTGCCAAAGGCTTCATAGATCTCCCACATCAAGTTCTGCTTCCCTCACTGGACTCAGTCTCTGCACCAATTGCTCCTTATCTTGTATCCCAGGTCATCACATCCTGACACCAATGCAGGAGAGACTCATGCCTGTTTCATCAGAATGACAGGTGTTTGGATTGACAAGACAGTGAAGCAGACTGCAAACTTCTTTTCCAAAGAATATGGAGAAGAAACAAAAGCTGGAAAAGGGGTGAACATTACTCTCTAATTGCTCCATCACCAGGTAAGACTCAATGAGATAAACTGCTGGGACACTTTCACACCTTGCAAGAAATATTACTATTATAACAAGTCATGTCACAGTGTAAACATACAATACTATATTGAGCTTATTTATTGCATACCACCTAAGGTATCAAATTCAATTAAATTCAAATTCAAAATAAATTAAATTAAATTGAAATAATGTTAAATTACTTTCCGTCCGAGTTTATATTAAAGGAAAAAAAACCACCTCAAAAAAACCACCAGAAGCCTTCACTCTCCCCAAATCTAAGCCCTCTTTTATCCTTTGTTTTTACAGAGAAAGTATTCTCAAAATATGTATTTTCCATATTAGCATTCAGTTTTTGTCAACTGTCCCATTCTAATCTGATGAATTCAATGCCACAGTTGGAACAAATAGATAAGCAGTTGGAACAAATGTTTTATAATGGTTACTTCTTATCTTCAGGGAGATATTTCATTTAGACTAAATTGTTTCTGACATTTCACTAATGATTTTATCAACAACTTGACCTTTGTATCTTCCTCTTTAAAGTGCACAGTATAGTCAGCTACTAGGAACCACTCAACCATACACTGGAACAATGCCAATGTAAAAGCTAAAGCTACTTTGAAAAAGTCCCTTTTGAAAAAGTTTGTCATATGTAGTATAATATTTTATTTGAAATTTACAGGTTCAAATAGCTGTAATTAATGTTGCATAAGAGTCAAAGAAACATGAGTAAAAGTTCCCTGCCCTGACTATTTATACTCTAAGCAACAGAATGACAAAGGAGTAAAAAACAGAAAGATGAAAACAGAATATGACATTACTGTCAGGAAAACTCTTCACCTTTTATCAGTTGATTTGTTCATTAAAATCTGGAATCTAGCAATAATCCACATTCAGGAACAGGGCCTATGTAGTTGAATGATAGTTCTCTCTCATGCAACAGATATACATTTTGGGCTAATATTATCCAAATTGCACTAAAGGGAGTTGCTGCATGTAGAAATGCCAGGAGGTAAAAGAGGTTTTCTTTTTCAAGGATTTAAAACGTCAAACACTGTTTAAACCTTTCCTGCGATTGTTACAGAGTTGACTCATCAGTAAAGACCACCAAGAAGATAGCCTTTCAAATTCACATCTCCTTGAACTGTTATGCTGGATCAAGCTAGACAAACAGCAAAACCAGTCATTAAATTAAAACTTCCTTATAGCTGCCTTCTTGTTGTGAAGGCCTTCTAGTATGTGTGCACACATCAGAGCCACTAGTGAACTACTGAGGTATTTAATTGCTTTAAAACAAACAAACAACTAAACAAAACCCCAACTTCCCTACTGAATAGGCATTTTTCTACAGAGTAGAAGAGGTAGCTTGTGAATTGCAAGCAGGAGGAACTGGCCAATTGTTTGCAAGTATCAGACTGTATTCATATCACCATTCTTGTTTTATTATAGTCACAAAGTAGGTAGGGTATCTGTGAAAATTTGTCTGGATGCTAAAGTTTGGGCTAGAAGACTTACATTCTGTGTTTAATGTTGTTGAACCATGTTACTCCTTTGTGGTTTTGTTTACTCATCTGTAAAATGTGTCTGATATTTAAGTTTCTTGTAAAGTGCTTTAAGATCTTTCCAAAGGGGAGGATTCCCAAAGCTGGTGTTATCACTAGACAGACATGGCAAGGAAAGCCTCTTGCTTCTTGTGCATCTTTTAATACAACGTATGCTTCAATGCACAGTAAAATATTGCTGTCAAATTCTGACCTGTAGTAAGTGGAAAGGCAAGTGCTTAACAGAGGGCATAAGAAATTTAAATCCTTAAAATGAGCAGTAAAATCACTGCAAGATTCAATGAGGCCTAGTGAACAACTGGGAAAAAAAATAAACAAGATAAAATAATGCTTCAGGGGTCCTACACAATAAGGCAATGAACTTGGTCTCAGGCCTGTTACTGGAAACCAGCTATAGTCTCTGAAAGGCTGAACTACAACGTGATATTAACTAAGTAAAAAATTAACAATAAAAACACAATAGATGGGATCAAATAAAGAAAATCCTTTGAACATTAACATCAACCTTTTTAAAAAAATGCCTGTATAATCAATAAAGGACAGGACTATCACAGAGTCATAAAAAAATACTGTACTTACATTTTAAAGTTAATAAAACAATTAAAGACTACAACTAAACCTACATGCTAAAACTGCAGATTTCAGACTCTGTACTGCTCAGTCAAATGTGTTTAAATTTACTTTGTAGGTGTGCAATGCTAAGAAAAAAACCCAAATAGCTCAGTTATGTCTATATCTTCTTTTTGTGGCTCCTGGTAACCACATATGATAGTCTGCTTTTAAGTACAACTGACTGCAGCAAATGACAGTGTAACATTCAAGTGCACATTCCTGCACATTCAAAAAGACAATGTAAAAATACAAAAGGTTGAAAAATACTGACAGTTCAAAGCACTGTATGATCTGGTTGTACTGGTACTAGGGTATATACTGTATTAGGTGTATGAGACTGTATCGGGTTTCTTGGCTGATGGTTTTCTTGGCTTTTCATCATTTGCTCAGCTGATATCTCTCATACTAGTATTGTTGTCTTGATAGTAAAGCTGAAAAGGAGGTACATAATGTGGCATTCATTGCAAAACTGAAATGCACCTGAAATGTTTGGTAAGACACCCCGGAGCTCAATTTTAAAAGTGCTCAGTGTTTGCGGATGACGATATTTGCCTGCAAACATTTCTCTAAGAACGGAGGTTGCAGGGAAAAAAATGCCGTCAATTCACACAGTGTTAAAGTCTGTGAGCTGTGCTGGAAGCCATTTAGTGCTTCCTTCCCTGTGTAGAAAAAGAATCAACGGGAAATTATTGTACACCTCCTACATGGGTTTTAGAGGTTGAAACGGTCAAGACTGCTCTTATCTTGAATTCCCCGGCATTTTCCCACATGCATTCCTCCATGAGGTTGTGTCCTTATGCTGACCCCCTCATCAGTATTCAAACCTGTGGAATGACCTCCTCAGACTGGCTGAGGAGCCACAGCTGTTGTGTGGACTCTGCCCATCAAGAACAAAACATGCCTCTTTGTATTCAAAACTCAGTAAAACCAGATCTGGGGTATGTGCTCAGTCCCATTTTTCCAGTGAAACTTACTTTAACCCCAACTAACTTTAAACCCACTACCCAGTTAGTAAAGCTTAGGAATCTCCACTAAAGAGTTTGTATGTGCTACAGTTTTACAAGTTTTGCAGCATACTTCTAGATATACAAGGACAGTTTGACTAGAAAGGGGAAAAGGCCTTAAAAAAAATCTTACAATTCTGAAGTGCCTGTCTGTTTTAGTTACAACTCAAGGCAGAAAATAAGCAAGAAAATATCAGCTTAAAATGGAATCACCTCAAAGTTATGAGAGCATCACAACTAGGCTGCAATAGTACAGAAAATCATTTGTGAGTGTAACTGTCATTATTCTAAAGAAAACTCACAAAAAAAACCCCAAACAACTTCAAGAAAACTACTGAAATAGGAGAAAACATTAAAAACTATTCAAATTTGAAGCCCTACACTAGTCTTTCATTAACAATAACCTTGTCTAGACGTTGACTTACTAGTCTGATGCAAAATGGACAATTCTTCACATTACAGAAAGGCAATTAAAATCATCACAAAACCATTTGTTTTTCAGATGCCAGTACACATTATATCAATCACCAGGATAAACTAATACTATAATTTTAATTTCAAATACTGTTGCACTCCTTTCAAATCACTAAGCAATTAACAGTCCCCAAACACTCACCAGAAAAGGAAATATCCTGCATGTCTTGTATGAACTGTCACAGGAAATTAACTTTTCCTTCCAAACTACAGTGCTGCAGCAGCAGCGTGGACTTTTCTTATTTCAAAGATCAGAAGAGGTAAAGAACTACGTTGTGAACTATGTACAGGAAGAAGTGGAGGCCCATAATACTTTCATTCAACTTCTGTCCTTTTGCACAATCAAGCACTCATGATCTGTCTTTCTCAAACCTTATTTCAACTTTATCAGAACTACTGAATGGAAATTCAGTCTGATATCAGGACCAATTTATCATTGCTTGGTTGTTTGTTTTTTTCAATTCTATTTGTTTTGTTGGGGTTTATTTTCTTTTACAAGAGTAACTCTCTGAGGAAAGCTGTCTTTCTCATAGCTCATGTCTCTAATTAAAATACATACAGAGCTGCAAAAGGTTGACCCAGTTGTTTCAGTAGGGAGAATTTAGAAGTTAATCTCTGAAAATCTGAGATCTCTGAAATCAAATAAGACACAGAAAGGGAAAAAATAATATTTACATGAAATCCATCGTTCACCACTTTGTTTAGCCCAACCATCTTAAAAGTATTTGGAGGAAAAAGAGCAGCATATGCCACAGTATCTGACTGACAGACCAATTTTTCTCCTGAATCAGTTCAATACTTGTATACAACACATACTTTGATAGACATTAGGAAACTGTAAATGTTTTATTAATCCCAGCAGCCCTCATAACATCTTGACAGTGTTTATTCATATCTGCTCCAAATATAAAGGCTGTCAACGTAAGCTTTAATGTTAGTAAAATGACAGTTTCCTTGAAAACAGCATCTACACTATGTTACCTTGTATGTAATTATTTTCTGTTCTAGTCACTGAATGATCAGCTGTCAAAAAATCCCACTGCATGAGGCAGGTTGATAAATTTTCAACATTTTCAATATTTTTTTACCTCTGTAATTATTGAACATAACACAACACAAAGCTTATATTCTCAATATATTCTACTTCTTTGGCTCCATAATTTTTCAAAAACACCATGTGAAAAGATGGTGCATTTTTCCCTTGTACTATTCTTAGCAAGTGAAGTTCCTGCATTCATTTCTATTGCTTAGGTGCCCAGCTAGTAGCTCCAAGTGTTAAATCAGTTGCTAACTCCCTAATCACATGCCTTCTCTCAATTGCTTTTGCTAAGTAGTATTTGCATTTAATTAAGTACATCTTAATTAGTTGATGGTTAATATTCGTGAAGTCATTTTCTTCTAAGAAGCGTAAGTAGAAATGGCACTGATTTAAATGAAGACAAATACACTAGTTTCTCACATCTGCTCATTATGCAAAAATGAAAGAAAGTTGATCTAATAGTTTAATGATATGAAGATATTGTAGAATTATAAGCTGTTTGATTTGGTGATCTCTGTATGAAAATTTACTGTGCTTTTGGTTTCAATGTAGAATTTCAAGTAGTATCTCACAGTCTATTCCCTCCTAAAAGAAAAATTATAAACTCAATACTTTGGCCACTTATTTAAAAAAAAACAACAACAAAACACAACATCATGAATCTCATAAACATGCACAGAATATTTGTTTTCAAAACCAAGCAACTTGCTAGCACAAACATATTTACCTTCATCTTACTTACACATTTAACCACGACTGCACACAGAAACCAGCGACATACAGAAAAAGGCCACTGACTACTCTCCGTTCACTATGCAAGTACTGGAAGACATTAATACGTTTCAAAATACAGTTGTAAATTCTAAAATGTGGTTTGGGCTTTTTTTCAGCAAACATTTCCAATGAAAACTGACTAACAATGGCAGGAACTAATACTATACAAAAGGAAAATAGTGGGATCTTATAAACCCACCATATCATAGAATCATAGAATATAAGGGCTTGGAAGGGGCCCTTAATGGTCATCCAGTCCAGACCTCCCTGCACTGCACAGGGAACTTTTTTTACTACATCAGGTTGCTCAGAGCCTGGTCAAGTGTGACCTTGAATGTCTCCAGGGATGGGGCCTCAACCACATCTTTGAGCAAGCTGCTCCAGTGCTTCCCCACCCTCATTATAAAGAACTTCTTCCTAATTTCTAACCTAAATCTACCCTGCTCTAGTTTAAGACCATTCCCCTTTGTCCTATTGCTACACACCCTTGTAAACAACCCCTCTTCAGACTTCCTGTAAGCCCCCTTCAGGTACTGGAGGTGTTTCCAGAGCCTTCTAGCCAGGCTGAAAAATCCCATCTCTCTCAAGCTGTCTTCACAGGAGAGGTGCTCCGACCCTCTGATCATTTTTCTGGCACTTCTCTGGATTAATTCCAACAGGTCCATGTCCCTCTTGTGTTGAGGACTGCAGACCTGGGCACAGTACTCCAGGTGGAGTCTTACAAGAGCAGAGCAGAGGGACAGAATCACCTCCCTTGAACTTTAAGGTCCCTTCCAACTCAGACCATTTTATGATTCTATGATGATTCTATGACTATCAATAGCCAAACCAGTAAATGCTATTACTACACCTCAACTACAGCTTCAAGAGTAGCTTGTGTTTGCTAATACTGTCTACAAAAGAGCATGATTGCAGTTATGTGGAAAGAATGCAGAAACAAGTTAACCCCTGTGACTGGTTATTGGAAAGCTAAAAGATGTAAAAGATACTCTGCTACAGAAGACAGTTCTTGTTCTGAAACTTCTCCCTTATCCATAAATTCATCCAGAGTTTCAATTACCCAAACTTCAAGAAAAAGAGTCACTGCTAAGAAATCCAATTCAGTATTCCTTAATGCATCAGGTGAAGGTAAGGTTTTGCACCATACACAAAACAGTTACAGGATTCATCAAACCCAAAATAACACTCCTTACTTCGAAATAATGATAGCAATAAAGGAACAACTCTGAAACAAAAATTAAGAACATATTTTGAAGACATGTATTCCTGCTAAAATTCCTTCCAATGGGAAATATCTTGAGGTATAACTGGTTAGAAATAATGAACTCACACATTTAGATATTATAATAATGCTTCCAAGTAAGCCCATTTTCTTGCCTGGTAATAGAAAACCATATGTACCTCCATTTATATTAGATCCATTGATCAGGATTACAGTCATGTATATATAGTCTACATTTGACAGAGGGAAATAAACACAGGGCAAGGAATATTATTTCTTTATTCAACTAATATTTTTTAGGTAAAATGTAGTGCCATCTGGCCAGATTAAAAAGCAGGTTGAAAAAAATAATATTCCATAATCATGTTAACTCAGAAATATACATTAACCTGAGGTATTTAACCAGGTAAAGAAAAAAAAAGGAAACAAAAAGAAAAAATAAGGCACTTTTTTTCCATTATTGCGCAAATTTCTTATTTATGCTTGAATTCTTTACTTCATGAGAATAGTATCTCACAGTCTATTCCCTCCTAAAAGAAAAATTATAAACTCAATACTTTGGCCACTTATTTAAAAAAAAACAACAACAAAACACAACATCATGAATCTCATAAACATGCACAGAATATTTGTTTTCAAAACCAAGCAACTTGCTAGCACAAACATATTTACCTTCATCTTACTTACACATTTAACCACGACTGCACACAGAAACCAGCGACATACAGAAAAAGGCCACTGACTACTCTCCGTTCACTATGCAAGTACTGGAAGACATTAATACGTTTCAAAATACAGTTGTAAATTCTAAAATGTGGTTTGGGCTTTTTTTCAGCAAACATTTCCAATGAAAACTGACTAACAATGGCAGGAACTAATACTATACAAAAGGAAAATAGTGGGATCTTATAAACCCACCATATCATAGAATCATAGAATATAAGGGCTTGGAAGGGGCCCTTAATGGTCATCCAGTCCAGACCTCCCTGCACTGCACAGGGAACTTTTTTTACTACATCAGGTTGCTCAGAGCCTGGTCAAGTGTGACCTTGAATGTCTCCAGGGATGGGGCCTCAACCACATCTTTGAGCAAGCTGCTCCAGTGCTTCCCCACCCTCATTATAAAGAACTTCTTCCTAATTTCTAACCTAAATCTACCCTGCTCTAGTTTAAGACCATTCCCCTTTGTCCTATTGCTACACACCCTTGTAAACAACCCCTCTTCAGACTTCCTGTAAGCCCCCTTCAGGTACTGGAGGTGTTTCCAGAGCCTTCTAGCCAGGCTGAAAAATCCCATCTCTCTCAAGCTGTCTTCACAGGAGAGGTGCTCCGACCCTCTGATCATTTTTCTGGCACTTCTCTGGATTAATTCCAACAGGTCCATGTCCCTCTTGTGTTGAGGACTGCAGACCTGGGCACAGTACTCCAGGTGGAGTCTTACAAGAGCAGAGCAGAGGGACAGAATCACCTCCCTTGAACTTTAAGGTCCCTTCCAACTCAGACCATTTTATGATTCTATGATGATTCTATGACTATCAATAGCCAAACCAGTAAATGCTATTACTACACCTCAACTACAGCTTCAAGAGTAGCTTGTGTTTGCTAATACTGTCTACAAAAGAGCATGATTGCAGTTATGTGGAAAGAATGCAGAAACAAGTTAACCCCTGTGACTGGTTATTGGAAAGCTAAAAGATGTAAAAGATACTCTGCTACAGAAGACAGTTCTTGTTCTGAAACTTCTCCCTTATCCATAAATTCATCCAGAGTTTCAATTACCCAAACTTCAAGAAAAAGAGTCACTGCTAAGAAATCCAATTCAGTATTCCTTAATGCATCAGGTGAAGGTAAGGTTTTGCACCATACACAAAACAGTTACAGGATTCATCAAACCCAAAATAACACTCCTTACTTCGAAATAATGATAGCAATAAAGGAACAACTCTGAAACAAAAATTAAGAACATATTTTGAAGACATGTATTCCTGCTAAAATTCCTTCCAATGGGAAATATCTTGAGGTATAACTGGTTAGAAATAATGAACTCACACATTTAGATATTATAATAATGCTTCCAAGTAAGCCCATTTTCTTGCCTGGTAATAGAAAACCATATGTACCTCCATTTATATTAGATCCATTGATCAGGATTACAGTCATGTATATATAGTCTACATTTGACAGAGGGAAATAAACACAGGGCAAGGAATATTATTTCTTTATTCAACTAATATTTTTTAGGTAAAATGTAGTGCCATCTGGCCAGATTAAAAAGCAGGTTGAAAAAAATAATATTCCATAATCATGTTAACTCAGAAATATACATTAACCTGAGGTATTTAACCAGGTAAAGAAAAAAAAAGGAAACAAAAAGAAAAAATAAGGCACTTTTTTTCCATTATTGCGCAAATTTCTTATTTATGCTTGAATTCTTTACTTCATGAGAATGAGCAAAGTGGAAGTAACTGCTCTGCTCTCTTTGTCATATTAACAAGAATGCTTTGTGGTATCCACTTTCAAACTTTACCTCTTATTCCTGTATCCCCTCTCTTATGTTTCACTATCCTTTACAAGACTTGTTCAGGTTAGAAAAGTACATTACCTGTATTTCACCCAGAAAATATGGAAAAAGGTTTTCCAATTCTCCCTGCATTTATTTACATAATATTTAAGTGGTAGTGGGGATGGCAGCCACATATCAGTTTCTCCAGGCACACAGCGATTGCTTGGTTGTTTGTAAAGCTTCTAATAAAATATAAAATAAAAATTGAATTATACATGAGGTCAGTTTCTTCACTATACACACAAAGGCACACTGAGGAGGTCCTACAGCACTAACTATGGCTTAAAAGGTAATGGCCTTTTTATCTGTAACACTACACTGGATGTTACTGCGCGCCTATTTTCTATTACGCATCAAAGACTAATGAAGAAACTCTTCTTGCAGAGGATACATTCTTTTAATTTTCACTACTTCTGATGCCACTTAATAGCCACCTGCATGAAGGAGGCCGTATCTGAACCATTAGTTATAATTTGAGTGTCGTCAAAAAAGACTCATCTAAATAGGAATACTGAAGAATTGACCCAAATTACTTAAAATGGGACTTTGAAGTAGATCAGTTAAACTGTATTAGAGCTATCCTTATTCAGAATCAAAGAGAAAATTCTTAACAAAAAGAATTAAGGCCACCTTTAATTCTGAATAAGAGGATTCACATGGGTGTCTTACATAGTTTAACTAATATTATTTTTGCCATTAATTTGGATCAACTTTCCTAAGTGTTGCCAGGAAGACAAGAAAAAGCAAACAAAACTTCAAACATTATCTATCTTCAGCTGAAAATCTGCAGTAGTTTGATTTATGCCATAGGAGGCTTGTAGATTGGGAGCCCAGTACAGTACCTACACATTGTCTAACAACAGAGGTAAGATTTTCCTACAGCTTGACAGGTAGTTGAAGCATTTTCATGGTTCATTTGCTAATGTAGTCTTACTGAGAATTATAAGGAACAGAAAATACAAGTGTATTGATCATAACCAAGCACAGTTGCCTTATGGTGTCAAATAAGCCAATCAAATGTCATCTTGATATGAAAGAAAAAGTACATTTGGTGACAGCTTATGGTCCCATTGAGAATAAAATCAATATTAGTCATGGAACCAAGTGTGATCGATATGTCAGACCAATAGGCCATTTTAAGCAGAATGGGAAAAGAAGGGAAAAAGTGCTGACAGGAAACAAGATGACACAGTGCAAATCTGGAGGATGAGATCACTTGAAAATTCACAGTGTGCTTCTAAGAACACTTGGCAAAAGCACCAAATAACCTTAAAAAGATATAGCTCATCCCAACACCAACTGGACATTCTCACAAAAATTCCCAAGAAAGCCACAATTTACAGAGTAGCAAAGAGATATAAAAGTGTAACTAAAAAAAAAAAGAACACAACAAAAAACCTAAGCAACCAAAGATAAGACCTTCTTCATTTGTTTGTAAACAGAAACTCTGCTTCATGTAACAGTGAAAATATTCAACAGGCTTTATAAAATATGTAGTATAATTTTGAACATTGGCAATAGTAGGATTTAAAATACATGGATTTGAAAATGCAACATGCATCTATTTAAGCATTGCACTGTCTTTTTCTTCATTTAGAAAATAGGAAGCTTTATTAATCACTGGGATGGACATCACTATTTTTTCACTATTGGATATTCTAATCAATTTTTTTAACTCATCAGACATGGACCAGTAGGGTATTGTAGCCTTTGAAAAGGCCTCACAGGTATTTTATAGTAATTAATATTTTAGGCATTTACCCCTTCCCTCAAATAAACAACAAATTAAGTGGAGAACAACTCTGGGAAGGGCAATGCAATGTCACAGATTTCAAACAAGTTTGATTATAAATGAGCTGATCTGAACTAGATTAGCATTCAGGGATATGAGTTAGGAATAGAATCATAAAAAGGAAATAATAGGCAAGACTGCAAAAACAGTATAATGAAAACAATGTGACAGTTCCACTAACGTCAGTAGAATGACAGTGTTCCCCACAGTCAGCCTTTTTAACAATTCCCTGCACCGAGATGCTAAATAGGCATATTTTAACCAGCTACCTTGAACCGCCTGGTTTTCAAGAAACACTGAATATCCAATTTTCATGAACTTCAGGCTTCTCATTTTCTGTGTAAACATGAGTTTTGGAGGATAACTTTATAAACTTAAGCTCAAAAGTTCACAAAGTTGTATCACTAATTGATTCGTAAACTGTCCAGCACTGCAGTTTTATCAAGTATTTTCCTGGAATTTGGCCATCAAAATTTTAGAGTTATTCCTCTCTCTAATGCAAAAGCACACCACAGCTGAAAGGAATGACTAATGGCACACAGCTGACAGAATATTAGATTAATTTTTCAGTTTGTCAGTTATCTAATATTTCACTACTATAAAGTGAATTTGCAGAAGTTCACACCTATACATTCATAAGCAGCTGTGACACCTCTTGCCACACTAATATACCTGTAACTCAATAAGGCTTTTTAAAGAATAAGAAAAAATATTTTATATAGTGAAAAATGATTGCAAACATTTTCTTTGCATTATTCATCCAGCTGCAGCTAGTAAAGTCTTGTCACTGTATATGTAATCTGACAGCTCAATTCAATCACAGCTAAAACACAAGACCCAAGAGGTGTAAAACAGATCACTGCCACTGTCATGTTTACACATTTCTGAGAAACAGTCTTATAATTAATTTCATGGATGCTTCTGTCTGTGTCCAACTACTGGCAGATAAAATGCAGTCTTTGGAGAACACCTTTTTATCCAACTTGCAATGAATATCTTCTCATCATTACCAGTGGAGGGCAACACATGCCTTTAGGGAGCTCAGACTGTGAATTAATCTTGCCTTTTGGAAACATTTTCATAACTGAGTCCTCTCTAGAAGACTAAAACTAACCCATCATTTTGACTTTTTCTTTCTCCTGGCCTCTCAGTATATGGTTCAGTGAAAAAACTCTCAGGAAAACAACCAGAGCCAAACACCACTACATGTTATAAACCTAGGCTAAATTCAGGAAATACAGTAACTTTGTCACACAATAAAACCAGAAGTAGTAGGAACACATCCACAAGAATAGGGACATGATATTTTTTCTACTTTGTTAATAAGTTACACAAGCTAACATCCTGGAGTCATAGAAATCTGTCAGATTTCACTGCAGATTTGTATTATTCAGAGAAAGCAGCTGTACCCTGGAAACAAGGCCCCCTTCCCCTACTAGAAGGACATCACTGGTTTTTCAGAAGCCTCCAACAAGATTAAGAATCTTCTGGTCTGGATACCATCCTGTGCAACCTATTCTAGGTGAACTTACTCTGGCAGGGGGTCTGGACTAGATGATCTCCAGAGGTCCCTTTCCAACCCTTAACATTCTGCGATTCTTCTTTTCCTCCTCTTCAAAAGAAAATAAAAAACAAATCTATTCTGAGATATTCAGAACAAAAGACTTTATGTAGTTTCTACTCAATATATTTTTCCCCGGAAAACACTAATGCAGCAGTTTTTTATTCATAACACAGCATCAGTACCAATAAAGTATGTCTCAAATGCATAAAATTAAAACAAAACACCTGATAATTCCTAGGAAAGATATACATAGTTACTCAATAAATTAAGGGAAAATTATGTAAAGAAAGAAAACAGCAGTAAATGCCAGAATTAAAGTTGCCTTTGTATAATGCAGGGTTTTTTTAACTGCATAATCACACACTTATTATTTTCCACTGGGTCCCCTCCTTCTTCAGTTCACAGATTGGAAATTCCTTAATGAGTAGTTATTTGGTATCTTTTGTTTAATTCTCTTTATTAATGGCATGATACTATGTTTTATTTACCACATATTAATTAAAAATGTTATCAAAACAGCACTGGTACTTTTTCTAAGGTCTTCCTGTCATGGCTATCAGATGCTCACTAATACATTTATTTTCAGAACACTCAAGATGTGACAGGTCAGTATTATTTATCTTTTGCTGATGCTGAACAAAAGCAGAGCAAAATTAAACCCTGAAGAATGAGAAAACTAAGGCTAGTTGTCTGAAAGACAAACCATTAATTACTATAAAATGCCCACTTAATCCCCAAAGGAGATTTATCTGTTTCTCTAATAAGTAGCAGGTTCTATGGGGAAAATATCATGTATGCACAATTAAACACTTCCATCTGATACATTCACATAAGGACCAGACAAGAAACCTTAAGGTCCTAATGTTTGAGGCCTTGGCTTTGCAACCTAAAATACTTCATTTGGACATAGTATTTATTTGCAATTCTCTAGGTTAAAACAGAAGTCAAATGAAAAATAGTATTTCTGGCATGGACGTTACAGTGACTCTAGATACCTACTGCTCTGCTGGGTGATCCTGTGGGACAAAAGCAGCAGCCCACTACAATATGCTGTGTTCCAGCTCTAGAAGTGATGAATTTCCTTCTCTCTTCTCCTTCTTTAGTTTCTTATCCAGCTTTATTATCTTCAGGCACTAAACCCAGTCTGTCACCTTGCAGTCCATTTCACCTATCTCTGCCAAGTTTTCTCCAGCTGCTTGTCAAATCCTCCCTCAGGCTGACTGTCACCACACTGAATCCTTTCCCAAAGTCATTCCTAATCCCTGCCATTGTGGAGACATTTTGTAACTTTCTGAGTTCCTTCCTTGCTCAGCAAACTGGCCTGGAGGAAACCTGGCTCAAATGCTACATTTCTCCCGTTCCTAACCTCATGTCTTTGTCAGGAGCAGTTTCTCACTCGTCTTCCATTTTTTCACCAAATTCACCTGTAAATCTGTAAACATTATTTTTTCCAGTTTCAAAAAGGCATAGTTTGAAGTAACAAATAGAACTGCTGTAAAGCACTAAAATGACATTAAAAAAAAAAAAATGTTTTGTAATCCCATGTACCAGTACAGGTTGGGGGCTGACCTGCTGGAGAGCAGTGCAGGAGAAAGGGACCTAGGGGTCCTGGTGAAGAGGAGGATGACCATGAGCCAGCAATGTGCCTTTGTAGCCAAGACGGCCAACTGCTTGAAAGAGTCCAGCGCAGAGCTACAAAGATGATGAAGGGAGTGGAACATCTCCCTTATGAGGAAAGGCTGAGGGAGCTGGGTCTCTTCAGCTTGGAGAAAAGGAGACTGAGGGGTGACCTCATCAATGTTTACAAATATGTAAGGAGTGAGTGTCAGGGAGATGGAGTTAGGCTTTTCTCAGTGATGACCAGCAATAGGACAAGGGGTAATGGGTGCAAATTGGAGCATAGGAGGTTCATGGTGAATATCCGAAAAAACTTTTTTACCGTGAGAGTGACAGAGCACTGGAACAGGCTGCCCAGGGAGGTTGTGGAGTCTCCTTCACTGGAGACATTCAAAACCCGCCTGGACACGTTCCTGTGTGATGTACTCTAGGTGACCTTGCTCTGGCAGGGGGGTTGGACTAGATGATCTTTCGAGGTCCCTTCCAACCCCTAAGATTCTATGATTCTATGAAAGGATTAAACACTTTTTTCCTGATTTTGGTAAGTGAGTCAGCAAATACTTATTAACTTCAACAGGATATTGAAAAGGCAAGGAATAAAACATAGACCTAGGAATACTTTGGTGGTTTTCCTACAGGTTTATAGTAATTGTAGCCACATCTTACAAACTTTACTAGTATCTATGGTATGTGGTCTGCTATTAACCTTAGGAAATCACCAACTTCTTGCCAATGTACAAAGAGAAACTTTGTGATTTCTGACCAGAACCGAAGCTGCTCAGGTAAAGCACACACATAGTTTTAGTAGGACTGGGGTCCCCTGTTGTTAAATAAACACAATTCTTGTACAGTCAACATAGTCATCTTTTTCCTCCCACTTCCCAGAATGATAAAAAGAGACAGTGTATTGCTGGTGGTGGTTTTGGTGTTGCAAAGTACATAATTATTGGGCCCATCCTCATGTCCAGGGAGGATGGACTCTCATATTTTTAAATAATAGATGTAAATGTAGCTAGTCAATAGCATGGCAGATATGGATATAGAAACCTAAGTAACAGGTGGCTTTGAATAAGTTAGATTTCTGAAAGGCAAAACTCTATTTTTTATGTTACTTTTTTTTTTCTGTCTGAGAAACACCACATCAAGTTTACAGATCATCTGTACGTATTTGGCCAGACTCATCCCTTCTATAAGTCATTCAATCTGAATAGAATCAGGGCAGGAATTTTACTCAGCCCCTAGTGCTATTTTTTTGTCTATGTGAGCAGCTTTTATATTAGCTTTTTGATTAAAAGAAATCTGAAAGGACAGCTGTTCTCTGAGGTTTTTTAAATTGCTCATTTCATATTTAAATTGTAGTCTCCTTCTTTAAGTGCTTCTTTTTTTGTGATCTTAAATGTTAGACACATTGAAAACTAAAATTAACATAGCATATCTAATTCACCATTTTATTCATATAAGGGCATTGGCATTTCGTGGGCCTTGAAACAGCTAACAAGTGTAGACTTACAGACTGGGAGTAGAGACAGAATTTGCATCATTTGAACTGTTACCTAGTCAGAGATTCCACTCCTCCAGAAACTTAATTGGAAAAATTAAAAAAATAAAAATAAAAATACATGAGATATTAATTATCTCACTTTGTGCCCTGGAAGGTGCTCAGTCTCTTGGGAAGTGTACCTGGCAGAGGTGCTAGCTGAGATGCAAGAAGCTGTTATGGGAAAGAGAGTTTTCTTGTCTTACCTTTATCAGAACAGGGTCATAATGTTCAGTGACTGATAGAGCAGATGGTGTGTTTTACAGGTGTTTGATTGCTGTGACAATCAAGGAAATAATTCCCAAATGAAGAATACTTCTTGATGAGAGGGGGTTGCCAGCGGCAGAGGGTATGCTCTGCATTATCTTTTGTTCCATTGATCATGAGTCCACAAGTGACCGACATGCAGGGAGGTACTACTGACCACTCTCTGTCTGCTTCAGGTTTGCCCTAATCTCAGTCTTGTCCTTTCAAATACAAACTCCTAGCTCCTTATCATGAGCAACAAATTATCTTATCACTACATATGCATAATTAATCTGTAATTGTGTTATCCTTACAGGTGCCTTAATGAAGTTTAAAAAGGTCTGATTCATAAAGAAATGAGTCATTCTTTCCTAGGAAGAACGCCCAAAAGACAAAACCTAGGAAATCTGAGCTCTGATGGTGAATCTGCTGTAACTGTGAAGAAAGACATTTTGGTGGTTTAGTGTTTCTATGTCATTTTAGTCAGTTAGGGGGATATTTTCTTTACCAAAAGTATTACTGTTTTATTAACTGGAATATGTATGTAAAAGTCTTCTTTCTAAGAACGTATAAATCAAACCTAGTTAGACACAGACTACTTTTTCAGTTTTGATACTCTATAGCGTATCATGGAGGTTTTCTACAGACCTTAATGGAAGTCTCTGCACAGCACTGAGTGGTATGAAATGAAGTGATATACAGAGGGGTCCTGGTGAAGAGGAGGATGACCATGAGCCAGCAATGTGCCTTTGTAGCCAAGACGGCCAACTGCTTGAAAGAGTCCAGCGCAGAGCTACAAAGATGATGAAGGGAGTGGAACATCTCCCTTATGAGGAAAGGCTGAGGGAGCTGGGTCTCTTCAGCTTGGAGAAAAGGAGACTGAGGGGTGACCTCATCAATGTTTACAAATATGTAAGGAGTGAGTGTCAGGGAGATGGAGTTAGGCTTTTCTCAGTGATGACCAGCAATAGGACAAGGGGTAATGGGTGCAAATTGGAGCATAGGAGGTTCATGGTGAATATCCGAAAAAACTTTTTTACCGTGAGAGTGACAGAGCACTGGAACAGGCTGCCCAGGGAGGTTGTGGAGTCTCCTTCACTGGAGACATTCAAAACCCGCCTGGACACGTTCCTGTGTGATGTACTCTAGGTGACCTTGCTCTGGCAGGGGGGTTGGACTAGATGATCTTTCGAGGTCCCTTCCAACCCCTAGGATTCTAGGATTCTATGATCCTGGGGTGCATTAGAAAGGATGTGGTTAGTAGGTCAAGGGAGGTTCTCCTCCCCCTCTATTCTGCCTTGGTGAGGCCGCATCTGGAATATTGTGTCCAGTTCTGGGTCCCTCAGTTCAGGAAGGACAGGGAACTGCTTAAAAGAGTCCAGTGCAGAGCCACAAAGAGTATTAAGGGACTGGAATATCTCCCTTACGAGGAAAGGCTGAGGGAGCTGGGTCTCTTTTTATCTTGGAGAAGAGGAGACTGAGGAGCAACCTTATCAATGTTTACAAATATGATAAGGGTGAATGTCAGGAGGACAGAGCCGGGATTTTTACAGTGATGTCTAGTGATAGAACTAGGGGCAATGGGTACAAACTGGAACACAGGATGTCCCATGTAAACATCAGAAAAAAATTCTTTCCTGTAAGAGTGACAGAGCACTGGAACAGGCTGCCCAGAGAGGCTGTGGAGTCTCCTTTGCTGGAGATGTTCAAAACCCGCCTGGACATTCCTGTGTGATGTGCTCTAAGTGATCCTGCTCTGGCAGGGGGGTTGGACTCAATGATCTTTTGAGGTCCCTTCCAACTCCTAGGATTTTGTGATTCTGTGATATATCTACAATTATCCCTCTCTTTATTCTTACTATAATGAAGCTTGGAGTCTAATCAGGATTGTGTTCCTGCTTAGCAACTGCTATGTAAATAAAAATGCATCAAGATCTCCCCCTCTTAATTTGCCTATTGCTATTACAAGTGCTTCTTGCAATATCCTGCTTTTCCATCTGGTTGTACCATTAAAAACAAAAGCAGGTTACTAAGACTGTGCATCAGATGAAACATGTAATTGTACTCTCTGTGGTATATTTCCAAAATATCTATGCTTCCCACTATAGTAACTTATACTCCTAGATGTCCAATAAATTTTAAGTGCACCAGAACAACTTCTCTGTAAAGATACATAGTTATAGGAAATTTTAGATGTAAACATGCCAAAACATAGCAAACTCATCCTCATCTGACTAGACAGTCAAATTATGATCTGTGACACAGAGCTCAGCACAAAGATAAAAACCCAACAGAGCAGAATGAGAGAATCAGCATTTTGTAGACACTTTCAGCAGTAGTTAATTTTTCAGATTTTTATGTCAGAAATTATTTTGCCCAATCTACATATGAGTAGCACTAATGTATCTGTTACAGAGTGGAGAAGTGGCTGGCTTTCCTACTATGGACTGTGTCTTTAAATAATACAGAAATATTTTTTAAACAGTATTTTTCATAGATTTCCATAGCTACAGAGAAATAGAGCAAATTCATCTGTTGTAAATCCACTCTTCTGAACTGCATTAAAGTACTTAATAAGAGATAATATGAACATACCTCTCTGTGGGCATGCTTGCAAGTATGTCATATATATTACATATACACATATAAATACATGCATTAAAATTTTATTAATTTTTTTTTGAAAGTAGCATGGAACATTAGCCACAGCTCTCAAATTATTAAAATAATATATAAGGTGGAAGAATTCTGATCAGCTTCTGAAACTGAAAAAAGGTTTTTTCACCTAAAGGAGCTCCTTTGTAAAATTTCCGGGTAGAGTAACCAAGATTATTTATTCTGAAAACATTATTTCCACAATAGAAGGCTGAAGTTCTATTTATATAATAAAATACGTCAAAGTTCATTGTAACCTCTGCAATGACAACCTGGGGTACTGACTGCCATATTTTTTTCAGCCTGAATGAAAATTCTGATTACTGCAATTCACTGTGGAAAGAGAATGACAATCAGAGGCGTCCAGCAACAACACAAGAGGATAATCTATTGTTTGCTATTGTCTCAAAGGCTGTTGTGACTTTTTACACCAAGTTGAAGAGAGAAGCTCTTTCCAATTCCATAAAACAGTCTCACAAACACTGCTACTTGATTCTAATTGTGAAGTAAAAATTTGGGTCAAGACATCTTATCCCAACTAATTATGTTTTAAATATATAGAGTTATGGAATTGCCAACAGAAAAAGAAGATACTCGTCAGTGTGGGGTTTATGTTACATTAAAGCAGTAAATACACAGGACAATGCTTATTCTGAAAATTACAACCCCAGCCTTCTGCATTTCGTAAAGCAGAAGTCAAGAGGAAAATACAATTTTGTTTTCATATACTTAAGTCCCTTTGTTCCAACTCCTCCTATGCAGGCTCTGATTTAAGAGTGGCTACTTAATTCACAGAAACAAAAAATAATAAAGCCTTTGAAGAGACTAAGAAGAGTATTGCTACACAAAGATTAATTTGGTTTAATTATCTTAGCTAACTTAGTAGACAACTAATGCTTTCCAGACATTGTTTCCCTTCACAGTAAATTTTACCTGTAAAACTGAACATATGCTATTTAGATCCAAATTGTAGCAACACAATTGTCATGCAAATTGTGTATCCTGTTAATTGAACCACAGTCTGACAGTCAATGTAGTCTTCTCCAATAAGTGTCCATAGAACACCAAATATCACAAATTTAATACAATGATTAATTTGAACCATAACGTTTAGACAATACAAAGAGTAGCATTCTCCAAACTATTTTACTGCAAACTACCTTGCAGCTGTGGGGTTTGATGCAAAACCTGCCTGTTTGCAAGGTGCTGCTCTCCTAGATCTTGCAGAGAGGATCTGGATGCCCACAACAATTGTCTGCTGAAGAAGGATGCCAGGGGTATCCTGTGCCAGGGTGGGAGGCCAAAGCACCAGATACAAGATACCTGGGAAGAGGTGGTGGTGTATGTTTATGGGAGCATTTAAGAGTTGCCTGCAGGATTTCCAGTGGGTTGGTGCTGTGGGTGGCAAAGTAAGGAGATGTTTGACAGACTTAGCCCCGCAGGTGGAGACTACTGAAGTTGGTGGGTCCTCAATTTCATACTTTGTTAGCTTCTACTTTATCATGCTCATCTTTCTCAGGAGAGGCCTAAGCAAAAGCCACTTGGTATTCCTGGTGAAGACCACAGAAGATCTTTACTAAGAGAAGGAAGAAATTTCAAGGAAGAGCTGAGGCAATCCACCCTCTCCATTGCTTTAGCACTCATCAAAAGGTGTTGAACACATACCTTTGTAGGTGATTAAATCTTTGTAAAATAAACCATAAATGCAATTTCTTTTTAACTTTCTTTGAAGCTGTGTCCACAACTTTTAATCTTCAAGACTGACAGGCACATGGCCAAAGCTTGACTTCTTACTGCACTGAGTACAGATTGCTGATATAGGCAATGTACCATATAATTACAGCAATATATAACATATAATTCAGAAAGACAGATAGACAGATTAGTACCACTCCCACAAGTTTGAAACATAACAATCAAAAACACTACATGCATAAACCACATCTCAAAGTTTAGTGGCTTGTTTCCATGCTCCAGTGTATTATGGTTACAATAAATTGAAGTCAATATAAATGTCTATATTATGAATTTGTAAGAAATTAAGCTAATCAGAAGTTAGACATGTGACCAAATACCACCCCTCAAAACCAAAGGTAAGCGAAACCATCAAAAACCTAGCAAGGCAAAAATATGCAATTATTTTTTTCTTTTTTTTTTTTTTTTTTTAAGATTATGGGTTTTTTGCAAAAAAAGAGACAAATTCAGAGCTATTAGGAAAAACTTTCATTTGTGATGAAAAAGCCATTTTTCATCTGAAAATGCATACAAACAAAATTTGACATACTTTCAGTATTGTTGCCAAGAAATCATCTACACTGTGTAATCTCAAAGTTTAGTGGCTTGTTTCCATGCTCCAGTGTATTATGGTTACAATAAATTGAAGTCAATATAAATGTCTATATTATGAATTTGTAAGAAATTAAGCTAATCAGAAGTTAGACATGTGACCAAATACCACCCCTCAAAACCAAAGGTAAGCGAAACCATCAAAAACCTAGCAAGGCAAAAATATGCAATTATTTTTTTCTTTTTTTTTTTTTTTTTTAAGATTATGGGTTTTTTGCAAAAAAAGAGACAAATTCAGAGCTATTAGGAAAAACTTTCATTTGTGATGAAAAAGCCATTTTTCATCTGAAAATGCATACAAACAAAATTTGACATACTTTCAGTATTGTTGC
>NW_009952801.1:3381770-3386858 GCF_000747805.2 Chaetura pelagica
TGTAGGGAATTTCTTTGAGAAAAGGACATAAAATATTGTAGATTGAATACTGTCATTCTAGGCTAATCACCTTCTCAACTGTAAAAATGGTTACGTTTTTAGGTAACATCTTTTAGGTGTATACAGAAAAATAAAAGCTTACACTCAAACTCAAAGGTTTCCAGTTTAAGTCCCAAAACTCAATTATGACCCAAATTCTTGAGCACAGAAGCTCAATAATTAAATTGCTTTATAATCAGTTCTTATTACTTCCGACCAATTTAATTACAAAATACTTGGTGCAGCTGTTAAACACTTATCAGAGGTGTACCCTTACTTAATCCTCTATAGGGACTTAGAAGTCTCTTACCATAACTACACTGCAGTCAGTACAATTATTTTAATTCATATGCTGCTCTAGACTATAATATTACTAATGAATAAGGAATATTCTCACAAGAGTAATTCACGAGTCTTCCGTAGATTAAAGTATTTTGTAAGCAGCATTCAAAATTGACTTTTATGACTATGTAATGCAAAATCTGTTTTCTCTCACAGAGGATAATTGAATAATGGTTGTATTTTTTTTTGACCTTTTGAAGAAGCAAGACAGCTTGAACTGTTAAACCCACTCTGTAATACACAACAAACCATGCTTTTTAATAAATACATCATTCTTTTTCTTCTAGCTATACTTGCTGCAATGCATCTTACTTTACTCACATTTAATTTGGTTCTTGACTCAGAGGATCAGCATTGTTAACGGAATTACATCAGGGAATTCAGTCAGGTCACTGCAGGCGTGAGACTGACCTACTGAAAAACAATAGCTGTTTTCTATTTACTTTTCTCAAAGTCTCATTGGGAACCTTTGAGTCGGTGAAGGAGCTTGATCCTAGAGCAACTAGAGGGCCTGTCCTTCAAGTAAATACTAGAGGATGTTTCTTCCTACTCCAGACAGCTTGGTCTTGGGCCTGAGAAAGCTAAAAACAACAAAAACTGCTACCCTTTCGGACTATATTTTAGCACTTTAATACGTATGACCCATGGAAAAACATCTTACCATCACTGTTGATGCAGACAACAATAGGAACCTGTGTACCAGGGCCACATGGCTTCTCATTGTCGGGAACACAATCCTCCAGCCCCACGATTCTCCAGTCATAGCAGGAGGGCTCTTCACAAGGGATGGCTTCCAGCAGGTGAGGGCAGTTTCCTGTTCCTCCTGTAGGCTCATTAGTGATGCGCCTTTTTCTTAGTTTAAAGCCTGAAATGTCCACGAAAATGCAAAGGGCAGAATAATTCAATTCTAAAATGCAAAGCAAGAAGATTTTTACCTATACCTGAGTGAACAGTTCTGTTTCTATTCTCTGTAAAAGATACTTCTGATGCTCAGCACAACACTGCATTTTAGATAACTGTAGAACTCACTAAAGAAGAGGTAAAACTTAACAACAGTATCACAATTTTTGAGCTTATTCAGTTAGCTTTGCCTTAAATCCCTCTTTATCCTATTCATATGTACTCCAGGAGGGAAACAAAAGCCATTTCCTAGGCATCACACTTGCCAGATCCATCTCATCTAACAAATCTTGACTAGATTGCTTGGTTGCTATTTCTCAAAGATGATGCTTGTTTTGTCTGCAGATATCTTGTAAAAGGGATGGATTATCAAGTGAAATGAGCTCATAACAAGGCACAGAAATCAACCCAAGAAGACCTATGAACACATTTTCAGTAATTAACATCACAATGTTACGTTGCAAGCATTTAGAAATCTTCTTAAGGTTACCCAAGCTCATCTTGGATTGGAGAAATGATTGGACCTTCATACAGAGTTATCTGGCAGATCAACGTCAGTCTCTAAGAACAACCTGCGCTCTCACTTTCAGGATAGCATGTTGAAAAAAACATATAAAATCTAAAGTCAGAACAATGTAACCAAACTGAAAGGAGTTGGGAAAAGGTTCCTCATTAGGTAATTTTCTATAGTTTCTGATATATGCTATCAGAATATCTTAACTTTGGCAAAGGCTTGTTTCTTTTCACATCTCTTCACAGTCCCATTTGTTTTATTTCAGTATTCTGGCAGGTTAGTAATACACATTTTTTATAAAACATTGTATAATCAACCTTCAAGAGAGACTTTTCAAACACATATGTTCAAGAACTGATTCTTTGTTTGGAGATGTGGCTCTTAATTAAATTATAACAAACATTATTAAATATATATATTCCCATGTATCTATAATAGTTTTTTTTCTAAATTGAAGAGGTCAGTCAAATTATGTCCAAATATCTTATTCAGCCTTCCACAAAAGGCTGATATAATATAAAAAAATTACGTTCACTGCAACAAAGGAGGTGAAGGATTCACAGTAGTAAAGGGCCATTCCTGAAATATGTAGAGAGACCTGCTGCTAAAACTGGAAGTGCCTGCAAAACTTTTACATCATTCTCTCAGAAGAACTGTCAATGCAATTATAAAATAAAACGCAAGAATTTCCAGGTAAGAGGAAAACATTGGCAGTTGAGAAAAGATCCCTGACCATGTCTGCAGGAATACAGACTTGCAAAAAGTATATCCTAACACTTCCCATTAGGCAGGTGTCCAAATCAGTCTCACAAACCTAAACATTACCCCTGAAAACATAGCAAATCTTTCAGTGGTGGAACAGCAAAAGAGATAAAAGGTTACTTCACTCACTCAGAGGAGATTTGATCCAATGGGTTTACACACTGAACTGCTTTTTCATTCTCGAATTGCTCAAGGTTGGGACACATTACTGTGAGATAGCATTGTAAAACTTGTATTAGTGCTGCCCAGACTGAAGTGTAGCTAGTGGTATGCCAAGGAAGAAGCAGCTAAGCTAATGTGGTAATTACAGATGCTCCTTCAAGTGGAAATATGTGGCTGCCCTTTCTCATGAGTGTTTTCAATCAGGGAACAAAGTCTGTACGCTCAGCTTTTGTCAGATAATCACACTGCAGCAATGTCCAGGCCATTATTTCTCATTTATGGTCAGAAACCTGCAGACTTCTTACATGAGGTCCTTGTCACCGAGTTCTTGCTTTCCTACTTTGATGACAGGTAAATACAATCTGTTCTGCATAGGAATAAACTGTAAAACATGTGAAAATTGAAACCAGCACATATGTCATCAGTAAAACACTGTCACTTATTAACAGCAAATGCTCTCAGCTCTTTGCCAGGGCATGCTTTACAGTCTACTGGTGAATTCTTAAGTTACCACTGAACTGTAAATCTTTGAGTGACTTGAACACTATGCACCTCAAAGGCTACTTATGTCCTCCATTTCAGACAGAACTGTAATCTGAAGACACAAACAGTATCCCTTTCAGTTTGAAATTAAAGTTTAATAACCCAAACTGACCTTGAGAGTAAACAGTCTACATTTTGCCAGCATTGGTAGGGCAGTAATGCTAAATATAGTCCTAATTCAATGACTTTTTCTGATGCTTAGAGGCACTAGAGGTACTCTTCATGATACAAAATTTGGTATGCTTGCATAGCCAGAGGTGTCTAGAGACTTAGGAGTATGAAATAATCACCATTAAAAGGCTTCACTGAAGTTTTACATACCCTTCTTGGCCTGAGGGTCATCACAGCTCTCATAGGTGCATGGTCCCCATGCTGACCATGCCGAGGTCTCACACTCTGTAGGACAGGGGATATGGCACAGCTGGGAGGTGCTAGGAAGAGGTCCTGTACACAGCCTACGGTCCACTGGCCTCGAGGCTGTCAAAACAAAGTCAACACTAGTCGCAAGCCTCAGCTCTAAAAGTACAGAACCATCCTTCATTCAGAAAGGCTGTTATCACACTTTTGGTCCGATGAAGGGATGGTAAAATGCTGGTCTTGAAAAAGATGGAACAGAAGTCAGTTTACTCTCTGCATGACCAAAATCAAATCCGATTACACGGAGTCAGGAAGACTAGAGATAGTGCAGCATCCTCTCAGACCTAGTCCTTTCATTTAATGCATAGATTATGTTACTACAATAGTTGTTCACAGTGCACTCCATGTAAATCAATGTCCTGCTGTCTTATTGAGTACATCTTCATTTAAGAAACTGAATGAAAAGCTGTATAAATCCCTTTTGCTACCATATGATATTGTCACTTCAAAAGACCAATTAATTAATATGTAGAAGATTATTTTTAAGCTAGAACCTGAATCACAGTTAAAATTATGACAAAAGTTTGATTTTTATTTTACTCTAAAGACCTACAAGTGCAAACTCAGCAAAAAGATTTGTGCAGTAGCAGCTTCAGTTCAAGAAAGGCTTTGTTTTAGACACACAGGGTTTGCATATAATATAAATAGATAAACATAAAATAGTTAAAATAATTACAATTCTGCATAAAATAATTTTTATATTTTTTTTCATTGAAGTATTATTAATCTATAAGGACACTTGTAAGGCAGATTCCTGTGTTCTTTCATGATCAATAAGCCCTGGAAAGGCAAAAATCTCCTTGCTCTCCTTGCAAAAGAGGAAATATTTTCCTCTTTTGAATTACCACGTTACACAAATAATAGGACAACTCTATAAGGTGACAGATTAAGGCACAGAACTAAAAAAATATAATAATAATACGTACCATCTCATTATGTCATTATAAGCAAGATTTTAATTTTTTTTCATAATGTAACACTTGACAAAATAATAAACTAAGCAGAAAATATCTGCTAGAGGGCAAAGAGAATTCTGCCACACTCATTCAATTTGGTAGATTGAAGGAACATGCAATTTCCTAGCTTAAAACACTCTCATCCTACTCTCTCAGCATTTTTTTCACAGAAAAGTTACCTCTTTAATTTTCTGCCACCACTACAAATAGTTTTGTTGGATGGAAAGGGCTCTCTGACTAAATATATTCAGAAATAAGTACAGAACTTGACAAAATATCCTTCTGAAAGATGAGATCAGGAACCACAGCTACAATGCTAAAGTAAACATCAGGTTGTTAAAGTATGGTCTTATTTGTAGATAGGTGTGTCTCTTTCTATTCAGGCTTCTAAGTAGTAAATGATCTTTCCAGTTACAGAAAAAGCATTCAATTCTCACTTTTTAAAGGGAAAGA
>NW_009952801.1:3387058-3400204 GCF_000747805.2 Chaetura pelagica
GAAAGAGGAATGAAAAATCATCACTCTGCTTTGGTTTCGCATTTAGTCTCTTTTTGCCCAGTTTTACACTCTCTTGCTTCACATAATGAAGGCATGAAGATGGCAGATAGTCATTCAGCATTACTGCCTCCAGCTCAGCAATCCCTTAATACAAAATAACACAAGAATAAATATTCCAACATTTGCATAATGTTATGCTGGAATTAAATTTTATGACAGAATACTGAATTTTACAATAAGTTTGACGTGCTCACCTAACATGCATGATAATCAATGTAATATGCATTTCTTGTGTAGAACAAAGATATAAATAAACATAATTTGCCTGTAATTGAATTTGTATTGAACAGTTTCTGATTAAAAAAACAACAGCAACAACAAAAAAACCCAACACAGAACAACCAAACAAAACAGCAAGTAATTATTAACTGTGATTTTTAACCTTGATTTAATCGGGGAATTGCCCAAGTGAGACAGTTGAAATTAAGGGTTAATTACACCCCTGAGACACAGCCTTGCTTCAGGAATAAGAGATCTGGGAAAGTGTTCTGGGGATTGCCTTGCTTGTCTCCAGCCTGCATCAGTATAAAGCACTTACCAACACACTAGTTTGTGGGATGTTACTCAGAAAAATAATAAAGACCTTTAATGAGGAAGCTTTAAACAGCAGATTTTTCATATCTCAGGTGTTCCATATCTCAGACAGATTTTTTTAACAAAAATGCCAACAGCAAGTACTACTGTGCTACTGTTGCTATCCATTTGGCTTCAGGCTAAATTTGTGACAGTCCTGAACTTCTAAAATATGAAGAATTTTTACTCTGTTTGGCTTTAAAGAGGCTGACTTAAGTAATAGGAATACATATTTCCATTTTTTTTTGGAGGTATCTATTCAGTAAGAATTCTAGGTCTTATCAGCAAACCTTGTTAAAGAAACATGCTATCATGAAAATATCTACTGAAAATATCTGCCTTTTCCATCATTCATTAGAGTGTAGGGGAAGAAATAAGTGCTGTGGGGATGCGTAAGTGGTATCAATAAATCCTCAATGTGCCAAAATGGTTTTGAAATGCTCTTCTTGAGACATAAACATTGTACAAAATGTCAGATCTGTTATATATTGCTTTCAGACCAAAAGAATTCAATAGTAGGACAGAAAATTATATTCCAGTTTATTAAAAAATGCTTTCATCTGAAGACTCAGGGTGTATTTCACCCAGGATTACTTGGAATTCTTTCTTTGAGATAACAACTAAATAAGGAAACGTAGCCTTGCCTGAGTGTCTTATGAAAATCTTGCTCTCGCTAGTTGAAATTGATTTCTTCCAGCACCTAAAAAGTATAAATGAGCTCAGCTTTTGCTGCTTAATGTTTAGAAAGACACTTTGAGAGAAGACAATGCTGGCTGCAGGAATTTGCATCTTAAATCTATGTCTTAACTCTGTCCTTTTATACTCTTTTGTGGCAGCAATAAAGATTGTTCTTTATTCCCTGGCAGTGATGCTGAATACTGATTAGACTGTGTATAATACTGTAAGATCTGTGAGGAAATTGACCAAATTTTGGGCCAAAAATTGAAAGAAAGGTGAATGCATTTCCATTATCTCTCTCCTTCAGTCTAACTAAAAGTTAGACTCAGTTTTGAATTGATTTCAGGTTAAGAGGTAGTGACTTAAAAACAAAAATGAGACTCAATCACCCTGTTCTCAAATAATCTACTATATTAGGAAATTATAGCTGATGTATTTTATCCCTTTGTAAAGCACTTCCCAGAATGACTGCACTTCAAAAATAACTAAAAGAAAAAACACAGTTCTGTTCTTAAGCACTTGTGTGAAGGACCAGGTATTTCCTTACACGAACATGAAATGTCCTTTGAGTCAGCCGACAAAACTGACTTAAAACGGTGTCTCCACGCGGCGCTGAACCCCCTGTGTGTGTGTGGGGGGGGGGGGAGCAGCTGCTGCAGGGGAGGGGGCGGGGCCGGAAGCAGGGGGAGGGTCCCGCTCTCGCCTCGTGTGTGCGAGGCGGTCGTCTACACCCGCAGCCTGCCGCCGCCATTGTCCCCGCTGCTGGGAGCTGCCTGCCAGCCCGCTCTGCTGCTGCTGCCTGCCAGCCCGCTCTGCTGCCCTGCTGTCTGCCGTTCCTGCTGGGAGCTGCCCGCTCACTGCCTGCCCGGTCGCCGCAGCCGCCGCTGCTAAAGCCGCAGTCCCGGAGTCCCGGAGCCATTCGCCGCAGCTGCAGCTGCCAAAGCCCCAGTCCCAAAGTCCTGGAGCCGCTTCTCTCTGGGGGGGGGCGACCTGGGCTTGGAGTGCCCGCAGCCTCTTTGCTACCCAGCTCATCCTACCTGCACTGCCGCGTGGTGAGACAATTCCGGCTACCCCAGCTTATAGGGGAAAATATAATTTTGTCTTGTGTAACTAAGGTGTACCCATATATGTTTAATGTGTTGTAATCACTCCTTTTGAACCTCCTGCCCCAAATTGCTTTGTTTTCCCCACAATAAACCTTGCAGTTGTTAGAAATATTAGTAAGCACTGAGCAGGTTATTCACTCAAAAAAGTCGGGACATAAGTTCCTGTATCCTCTGTGTGAGGCGATACCCACGTGTGGATCTCTCAGCAAATCCTGATAAGTTAATACACTCCAATAAGGAGATATAATAGGTCACGGATCGTGACAACTTGCTACATTTATCAAGATCCCAACCTCCCCATTCTTCTCCAGGTATCGTAAACAGACCAGTGCCCAGTAATGACCAGGCAGTCAAAGAGAGTGAATTTGCATGTGGCTGCATCACATAAGCAGATGCAACTTCCCTTTTCTCCTTCTGGTCTTTTGTTGCACTGGTTTCACAGCTCATAAATTTAAACTCGTAAAGGAACTTTCCTCCCATTCTCATTCTATATCAAGAATTTTAAAGGTTATTGGAAACAGATGACACAATCTACCTCATAGGCTTACTGTGAGAGAAAGTTCATGACTAACAGGTTAACTGAGTTAATAAACATGAAACCATTTTAGTCAGTGGCAGGTAAATGGCTGAATGACAGTGGCCTCCAGGAATCTTGATTGTCCAGTTACTACACCCAATACTAACTCAAGTCTAAACCTATGAATTCTGATAGGGGACAACAGAAATCTGAGTGCCTGGGTGGATTCTGGTTCAGCTAGGTATTAAAAGTTCAAATTCTTACTGGACTCCTAACTCAGTGTTTTAAATCTACAAAAAGGACTGAAAATAGCAGCTGCAATGAATGCAGTGAAAAAATTTCCAGTGTTCAGTACAGAGAGGAAAATCAGTCGCTGCTGAAATGGTTCAGAAGTGGGAGCACGGATCTGTCCTGGCATCCTGGCTCATGAACTTCACTTCTTTGAGTTCAGGCCTGTCACAGTCAAATTTCAAATTTTCTGAGAATGTACAAATCTGTTACGCTATTTCAGAGCTATATAAACATGTTATTTATAAACATCCAGCCAACACAGTTTCCCCAAAAAGGACATTGCCTCCTTTACATGCTTGTGATTAAAAGGGGAAGTCCAAGACCTTAATTTACCTACCTGTTATTTCAAAAGTGATTGATAGCAGAGGTGCAGCACTAGCCTTCGACTTGCTCTGTGACTGACTTTCTGAAATAACAGGGAAACACCACCATGAGTATATGAGAACGGAGGACTTCAAAGCAGCCTTACCAAGACAGCATTTGCTACAGCTAACACTGAAATGAAGGCATTTCCCCATGGCTAAAATTGTCAGGTGTCTCCCCCGTTTGCTCTCATCCTCAAATTACTCCAAATTTTCAAATGGTATGGTTTTCTAAAGGAACTGATTTGTTTGTTCCAAGGAGAGGCTGGAGAGCAGCTCTTGCCCACACAGAATCCAAAGTGGGAGGGGGCAGAGAGGAAGGATGAGTGGAGAAGCAGCACTTCTTAAAAGCTGACCCCTAATACTGAAAACACCCCAGAGCTCCTTTTTAAACTAAGACCCACTTCACCCCTAGTTTGAGCTCTTGAAAAATTGTTCTCATGTTTATGCATCCAATGACTAGTTACATTTTAATCAGCTTTCCAGAGCCTGCAGAGATTACCTCCTGATGGGCTCCACATATTCCTGTCATACTCTGATAAGGGCAGATTTCACACCCGTCTAAGCCGGTGAGACTTCACAGCCTACCAAAATTCTAATCATCATTCTGAACAGTAAGCTGCCACTGATTTTTTTGTTACCTCTGCTTAGCTGGGAGGTTTTATTCCTTCACTCTAAGGCAGGGGCATCTAAACTTTGTTCATCACAGGCATTTTGCTAAAAGCCCTCAGGCAGAAGCTGATTTGCATTAAATGAATTGGCCTGAAAGCTTCTTCGTTAATACATACAGATGTGGGACCCATGGAGCACACAAGTCACACCCTACTGATCCACACAGTCATGCTGAATGGATGTCAGCATTAATATTCCCCACAAACTCTACCTCTATGGCAAGTTTGAAAGCACCTTTAACCCACAACAAAAACCTCAACAGCCTACAGCTTGGTCAGCTCTGCTCTAAATATTGCTGTACATAAGACTTGTAAAGTGATGTTGCCTTTTCCTGGAGTATGTGGTTTAATTAATTTATTTTATTTTTAATAACAGTGTGTTTATATGAAATAGCTACAGTAGAAGATAAAATTTAATGAACAAGATAAATGCATTTAGTTTAAGTACTAATTTCTAAATCTGTAAGTATGCAGAAGTAGAAATAACATGCTCTATAATGGAATACTGTGTCCAGTTTTGGAGCCTCCAACAAAAGAAGGACATGGACGTATTGGAGCAAATCCAGAGGAGGGCCACAAGGATGGTCAGAAGGCTGAACCACCTCCCCTATGAAGACAGGCTGAAAGAGTTGGGGTCGTTTAGCCCGAAGAAGATGCTCCAGGGAGACCTTATAGAACCCTTCCAGTACATGAAGGGGACTACAGGAAAGCTGGGGAAGAACTTTTTATAAAGGCATGTAGTGATAGGACAAAGGATAATGGCTTTAAACTGGAAGACGGGATATTTAGGTTAGACATTAGGAAAAAAATCTTTACTGTGAGGGTGGGACATTGGAAGAGGTTGCCCAGAGGAGATGTGGATGCTGCATCCCTGAAAGTGTTCAAGGCCAGGTTGGATGGGGCTTTGAGCGACCTGGTGTAGTGGAAGGTGTCTCTGCCTACGCAGGGAGGTAGGAACTAGATGATCTTTAAGGTCCCTTCCAACTCTAGCCATCCTATGATTCTAAGATTCTGTGAAAATACTTGTGTTGTTCTTCAGTATGTATTATGTCAAACAAAATAAAGGTTTTGTCTCCCAAGCTAGTATCTTTTCTTAAGAAGCTGTATAGTCTGTAACAGTGACAAGGAATAAGCTCTCTTTTGATTCAGGTAACAAACCCATGCAATCATTTTGGCTTAAAGTCCACAAACCAATTTAAGAGTTTGATCAAGAAAAAAAAAAAAATTGATTTCTAAGAATAAAATATAGTAATATATTTACATATTTCAATATTGAGTTTACATGGCAGAATTGGGATTTTCTATCTGCACATTAAACCACATAAAGACAGAGAGGAAGTCTACAGTATATAAAGGAAATGCATCTAGGACTTCTGGCCTGCCTTCCCATGCTCTTTCTTATTGAGTGATAATTCTTCACATCAGACAATACTTTTCAGTAAATATTAAGGAAAAGTAATTTGCATCTGGGAGCCAATATCTGTGGCACAGAGAATGAAATCTCTGCTACTGCAGTTAAGTATTTTTTCAAGCATGGATAACAGTAACCTGCAAGGGAAGCAGGCACTCATGACAGAAGACAACGGCTGTCAAGGAGTTCTGAAATGTTGAAGTGCTCTGATTTCACACCAATTCAAGCACAAGTGAATCACATTTACCTTCTTTTTCTTTGAGGGTATTTAAATAGGAGAGGAGATTTTCATTAGCTTGCACGCAGTACGTTTCCCGGGTTTGAATGCCACCTCCACACAGCGCGGTCTGATTTCCTCGCCTCCTGTCCTGTTGGCTAAGGAGAGGATCAACACGGCATTCTGTCCACTCTGTGGTCCGCCACCCATACCTGGATCAAATTTGGTTGGTTGAGTCTTTAGAAATCATGAAACCATTTTACATAGCATTATATGATAGAAGCTGAAACACCTTAATAGTTTTATTCATTTTCTAAAAGGCCTGAGCCGTACAATTTCTTGTACACAGAGATATGTTAAGTGTGATATTTTATGTGGGTGGAAAACTTTCCTCCATTATTTCACTTTTGAAATAATTCCTTTTTAAGAAGGTCTTTTCTGCTCAATTCCTGAAAGATACTGCACATGTTTTTACTGCATACAAACATTTTACTGGAGGGAAGAAAAATGTCATATACAGAAATGTACAGTCTGTGTTCAGATAACCTAACTTTCAAGACTATGACTGTCATGATGTGTTTAGAGTTAGACAATTTATATGAACCAAAGCCAAAATATCAAAGAAATGTGCACACTGAGAAACACGAGAACGAGAACAGGGAAAAAACCCACAACAACCCAAACTCCACAAAAAAGAAAACAAACACAAAAGCTTCCTGTTCATCTTTTATAAGAAGCCAGAAGTTTCTCTTCTTCTTCAGGTAAAACTGTAATTGTGTTTTTTCATTATTACTTCAGAAAAACCTTACAGTAAGTTCTTTTTTACTGTCAAGAGGAAGATGGCTCTGCAGTACTGAAGCATCCCTGCTGGGTACTGATGAACGACTAGAAGCTGTGACCTTTCTAATCAGTGAATGCATAGGAAAGAACTGTGACTCCCAGTTTAAACCCCAACCAGGTTTACAAACTGCAAGAAATGTCACATAATTCTTTACCCAACAAGTATATAATAGCCTTGATTAGTTGATAAGGGTTACAGCACTATCTTGACTAATAAAGTGTTTGCTGTCACATCTCCTAAACTGGAAACAGGGTTAATTTATTTACTGTTGATGTTAATCTCTTCCACTTCCCACTGGGGCCTAATCCTGCCTTTGTTGTACTTAGAAAAGGAGTCTCACTAAAAAAGTGTGGTTGCTAACCAGATATTCATCAGCTCTTTCCTATATTCAGCATTTTGCCTGCAAACAGATAAATACTTTGGAAAGCAATTATTCTGGTAGAAATGTTATGTGGGGAGAAGATCACCGACAGATTAATAAATTTAATGGATTACAGTCTTGACTGTGCATGCATATGCACAAATGTTCTCTTCTAAAATTTAACATTAGTGAAAAAATATGTAATTGTTATTGTTCACATATTTACAGGAAGAATTGATTTCACTGTAATAGCAGCTATTTGCAGACTTCAGGCTTTCAAGAAGAGCACTGAATAAGCAAAGGATATAAAAAATAATTTAAATCAAACCTATAATTTCTTTAATAATTATTTGATTGATATTCAATTACCTGCCCTGTATGCTTAATTGGAATTCTAACTTTTGGTAGAGGGGGAACTGATATGAGTCAACTTACGTGATGCATGGTGCCACACCATCTCCTTGAGAAACACACTGCTCTGTTTCTTCTAATTGAGGGCATTCACTTTCACTGCCAATAGGGAGCTGCTTAATGGTCCGTGATCTTGTACGATTCCCTTTAGGGGTTGTCATATCAAAGCAGGTTTTGGAGCAGGGGGTCCATTCTGACCACTCTGACACCTGGCATTCCTTCGTGATCACACAGGACTGGAACGTAATGGGAAACTTGTCTTGTTTGCAAAAGCTGTAATAAGAAGGTATCACAATTTTCAGCACGTATATTCACAGACAGTCATGAACTCCTACAGAAAGGTGTTGTCCATTTCAACATGCAAACTCAGTTAATATTTGAAAATCTGTTAAGTTCCAGTCCACATGTATTTGGTCAAAAAAAGTCGGGGAAAAGGGCTTTTGATTAAACTGACTAAAAACAAACACATAAGTTTTGCTACAGTTAGAAATGACTGATATTGCTAAATCTGATCAAAATTAAAATTTAGTCTTCATATATATAATGAAGTATACAAGACCAAAAAAGTAATTTTTTTACCACTTATTTTTCATGTATAGTTATATTAAATCATTTTTCTTAGAACAAAAAGACAGTGAAGGATCAATAACAGAGATAGATACACTTTTTAAGAGAACCAAGTGCTCAAGGTCAACTTCTCCTGATTTCCAAACTATAAATTGCCTAAAAAGGTAATGTCAAATATATTGAATACTTGGACACTAATTATTTACTTTGTTAACAGCCAGCATAGCCACAGTGAGGCCTCATTATCTAAAGGGGAACGATCTCTCCCTTAAAACAGCGCTTTCCCTGCTAGTAGAAACTATAGCCTTAATTTCCTGTTCCTCAAGAAGCCCATCATCTCATTTCCATTCTCCATCTGATAGCTTAATTTGCATTTTACATAGGTTGTCAGCAAGATTTTCTGCCTCTAAATGACTCTGCATTCTTAAATGTTCTAACAAGAAACTAACTTATTTCTACTTTAAACTTGATTCACAATAGGGAAATGAGCAATAGAGCAGTAAAACTATGACTTTTAACTCCTTAATTATAATTAAACCATAAATATATTTATCCTGTCTCCTTTGGAATAAAATTCTGGCTTCTGAAGTAGTTGAACAGGCAGGGAAAAAGATTTATTTACACTGCAGACAGCACAATGAAATGTTCTGTTCAGTACCAGTCCTATAAACAATACAACAAAGGCTCATTATTTGCCTCTTAATAGAATACAAAAGACTACAATGAATATTTATTAAAATTTTGTTGCTATACAAATCTATGCTATACTAATATATCCAATATTGTGTTGAGCTGCTATTAACAACCTTCCATAATACTAGGAGGATATCAATAGGAGATCTGAAAACATGGTAAATGAAAGTACCTGAACAGCTCATAACTTCAACTAAAATAATCTGACACTTGATTTAATGTTGCATCTCTATGTATTTGCTGCTCAACCTTTTTTGGACATGTGTGGTCAGGAATTTTTGTCTACTCACGTTCTGTAGCCTCATTTTTGCTCTTACAGCAATAAATAAAAACTAAATATCACTTTGGATAGGAAGGTTGCCCCTGAGGATTTCAAAGTAATTTAAGGGATAATTAAGGCTATGGACACACAAATAGAGAATGAAGCTTGAGGCATGAGCCTGGAGCAAAATGGACCATAGTACATGCGTACGAATGTGCAATCTGTGCACTTGAAAGCCATCTCTTCACTGGAAGTTAAGCTTTTAAATGTGTTATGAAATTAGATTAATCAAGAGGTAAAATAATTCTGAGGTATCCTAATTTCTATCAGAGAGTAAACAATGCTTTTAAAAATTTTAAAAATCAGGACTTTATTTTATATGCCAATGACCTGTCTGAGTGTTTGTAATCCCAAGAATTATCTTTTGAATTGTGTCAAACAATCATGGAAGAGATCATTGGAATTTCCTCCTCTTTTAGTTCAACTAAGAAAAAAAAAAATTTTTTTCCTATTTAGTTTTTTCAATAGCTAAAGCCATGCATACTGCATGCATAAAGCCAAATCCATGATAATGCAAGATCATAGGACTGGTCTCTGCATTTACACTGAATGAATATGAAAAATAAATAGGTTTTAAGCAAGGCAGTAAGACTTGTTTTACTCCATGAGCTATACATAACTTATTTGTACAACTAATAGGTGTTCTACTTTTGCTGATTGAACTGAAAAGCACACAGAAAAGTTACTAAGAAAAAATGAAAAGGGTAGGAAGGCTCGACAGAGGGACCTGGGCAGGCTGGATAGATGGGTCAAGGCCAATTGCATGAGGTTCAACAGTTCAAGTGTTAGGTCCTGCATTTTAGTCACAGCAACCCCAGGCAATGCTACAGGCTTGGGGAGGAGTGGCTGGAGAGCTGTCAGGCAGAAAAAGACCTGGGTGTGCTGGCTGATAGCTGGATGAACATAAGCCAGCAGTGTGCCTAGGTGGCTACAAAGGCAAATAGCATCCTGGTCTTCATCGGGAATAGTGCAGCCAGGAGGAGTAGAGTACAGCCCATGTACTTGGTGCTGGTTTCACTGAAGATGCCAAGAAGACCTCTTATAGAGTTTTCCCCCACGAATTAGCATGAATGCTTTCTGAACCCAGATAAGATTTTGGCATCTACATAATCTTGGAAACAGTGAATTACACATCTTTTTTACTCACCAATAACCGTGGATAGCCATTTTTGCTTTAAAACTGCTATGTAAATTTCATTTTCTGGTTTTCAACCTTGCATAACCATATAGCCACACTCTATTCACTTTCTCTATAACATTTGTGAGCTAAGAGACTTCTATCAGCTCTCCTCTACTGTCTCTTAATTTAGTCTACAAGCAATCTTCATTTGCACACAGTCATATCCTGCAATCACAAGTCCTTTCTACTGTGTGTGTTACTCTGAGATGCTAAACTCGCCTGGATTTCAGGGCTAAGATTCATTCAGAGAATGTTTCCAAAATATAGGCACATTAGTGTAGCTGGACAGTCCATAACTTAATGGAAATACGAGTCCACACATTTAACGCATTAAGGAGACATCATTCTGAAGGTCAGTTCAGTGTTCTTCATGTTCAAATGTAAGAGAACTCCAGTGTGTGGTTTGCAATTTAAATCTAACATTGTACAGTGAAGAACATGTCCTTTGCAATAAATTCAATTCATTCACCAAGTGCTGATACATAAAACAAACCATTATTTACTGGCTTTACCTGTAATATAAAGTAACAGAGCCCAGTCACAAAGGTTAATCTCCTCAATATTTTTTGTCTGCACTATTTTACCACGTTTTATCTATTCCTTCACTATTATCAATGTTAAGCTCTGGTTTTCTTTTATGACATTTTCACAGCTATTATTCCTTATTTTCATTCACTGTGTACATTCTGCTGGAATTCTGATATATTTGGTTTTTTCCTCTAGCTAATTTCCCATTTGATTACATAAAGATATTTACGTTGTTCTGAAAAGGACAACATTGCTACAGTTCAGGAGGAAGACTGATGCCAGCAAACTTTTGCACTCATGGGAAAAAAAAACACGGGTTACAGTTGGACTTAAAAGGACTTAAACAGAATTTTACCTGTAAAATGAAAACTGATTTTTCAAACCTGAGTCAGTATTTAATGTGATAGTGGATTGTGTCTACAGGATCTTCGCTCCTGTGGCTCTGAAGTTCCCTATAGAAACCTACAGGTCTGCCCAAGCTGCTCCAGCCCTGCCATGGCTGACCTACTCTCTGCCCTGGTGTGGAAAGCAGACCCAGGATCATCAATTCAGCAGAAAAAGGGAGCTGCTTCTGAAGGCTTCAGATCAAAGCACAATCAACATGCTAAAGAAATCCAGAAAACTTTAACAGGTTTTTAAGCGGCTTCATCTAAATACTGAGTTAAAAAAAGCAAAGGCTCTGGCAGATAAAAGAAAACACAGTGAGCTTCCTTGGAGCAGAATAATTTAACCATTCCCCAGCCTTGCATTTCCTGCACAGTGTTAGGCATCTCCCACAACCAGCTGTATCATCAGGAACCATGAGAGTCTCTCCTGAATTCTTGTTGATCTCATGAGACATTACATCATTGAATACACAGTTGTCAGTCTTTCCTGCTAGCCACAAGATGAAAATTATTGACATACAAGCCCATTTGACCAAACAAATTTGTCTGCAGAAAGACTTGGAACAATGACAAATTGCCTAGAGAACACCAAAACTAGATGCTAGTGTAGCACTTGAAAACCAAAACACACACACAAACACACAAAAGGAGGCTTGTAGAAGCTGCATTTTTGATTGAAGAGCAAACTAATGCTAGGGGAAGCTGTTGGCAAAGAATCAGAAAGTAAATTTGTGATTCAAGAAACAACAATTTTAAAACTCAACAAAAGCAAGCCACTAAGCCTGATGGACAAACATCATCCTTGGAAGACACCCTAGAGCCATTAATGAACGTCGATCCAACCAATAACGAATCCTTAAAACACAGAAGATACTAAAGAAGGGATTTGAAGAGAAGAATATTTTCCTTTTCTCAGTCAAGAGAATCTCAGTGGCTTGCTTAAAGTTTGCCTAAATCTCAGTAGATTTCTAAAAGAACTTAAAGAAAATATAGGGAACACTTTCCAAAGACTTTATCTACTTCTCATAGCTGTAACCTTACAGTGATGGGATAAAACATGTACCACACCAGTCATTAGCATTGCATCCTAGAAAAGCTTAGGCTTACACTGCTGGGAAATCTGTCTACCCATGGGCAGTCCCACAGCCTAGATTCTTATGCCCTCTAACAGAACTGCCTCGCAGAAATAATCTGTTTGGGTCAGAAGGTCAAATCAGCCTTTGAAAGATGTGTACCCCTGTGTGAAATTTTCTACAGAAACCTTGAATGATCACTCTGCTGATCAGCAGGCCTTAGGAAATCCAGCAATACTCATGCCAAATATTAATCCTTTATGTTCTTTGGGACTAAATCCAGATCTTAATAATGTATGCATAGAATGTCCTCCTTGCTCTTTATCTGACCAACATGGAACCTTAAAAGATGTTTTGTATAAGTAATTGAGGTTGTGGAGTTAACATACGGAGGGAAGATTCAAGCACAGTGTCCCATTGTGTTGCAATAAGCAATCTATCTTCTAGGCAGTGTTCTCCTCAGAGTTCACACAGCCTGTTGGATGTGTTAACCTCTAAAGGAAAACAATCAAATGAACTTTATACCATTCCTGGATCAAAGGTATATTGCAATTTTGAAAGAGGTCGTGATTAATATTTGGATATAAAGAAAGAGAGCTTATTTACTCTTAAATAAAATGTAAAAAAAACCAAACAACAACCCTTCATGAAGCAGGTACCAGACAGCATAAATAGCAGAAAGGTGATTTAAATTCAGCATATAGATAACCCCCAGGAGTTATGCTAAAAATATAAAATGTAATTTGTAAAGCCTAGTCAGTCATATTTGAGTTTCAGTTTACAGTTGGTACACACTTGTTTCATTAAAGAAGTTAGTGAAAATACAGTGTCTGTATTTTTTTCTAGTTGCAAACGTTGTTACTATCCTTTGTGACACAGTCCTGATTCAATTTCCCTA
>NW_009952801.1:3400388-3425518 GCF_000747805.2 Chaetura pelagica
CCTACAGCTGCACTGTTTAATATCAGTCATATTGTACATTGTTCTGAGAAACTCACAGTATAATGGGCTGTTATAATCACAGAAACAATGAGGCCACTTTTATTCATTTACAATTCAAGCACTGTCCACCTAAGTGCTTTTCACAAGATTACTTTCCCATCATCTTTTCACAACTATAATTAGTTCTGCCAACAAAGATGCACGTCCAAAATGGTTTTGAAAAAAAACAAAGCCCCTCAGGTTTTCTATATTACAGGAGAAAAGAAAACAGAGATTAAAACTACTGTGTCAAGGAAAAAAATATATCAGCTAATATAGGCACATAAACAACAAGTTCTGCTACACCTAAACAAGTGGCAACAGCAGCTGCTGTGGGGCTTGGACACCATGAGTGTCCAAGGAGACAAGAAATCAGAAGTGTTTAGGGAGAGGTACTGTCTTTGTACGTACATGTACGCACATCCCATGCTATAGATAATTTTAAAAGGGTTAGAGCAGGTTATTTGGCAATAGTCTACATAGATGACTTATTAAAGGTTTTCTGGGGCGGGTTCTGTTTGTCAGTTGGAATTTTTATTAGAAACCATTAATCAGCATTTACTTTGACCCTAAGAGATTCATGGAGTTATTGGCAAAGAAATAATAAACAAAATACTAAACTTTGGGGGGCTGGGGGGGGATTTGAAGTTAAAATATAAAAAAATACATTACTAAAAATTATATTACTAGTATTAGTTGTGTCATAGGCATTGATGCTTAGCTTTGACACTATCACTATAAGTCTCCAACACTTGGAAAAAAGTGGTCAATTGAAGAGGTAGGCTGGACATCTTATTTCTGGTGGCAACATGAAGTTAGGTGCTAAAGTACCGAACTCTGCCATTCTGGAGATTCTAAAATGAAGCAGAACTCTGTGACTTCCCCTCTTGTGCAGTGCCCCTACTCTTTGGGGGACAGTATCTCCCAGAAAGATGCTCAGCTCATGTACTGTACCATAATTTCATAAAACTCATTGATAAAACAGGGACATATTCTATGTCCCAAACTACTTTTAGCAGTCATATAGAAAAAACAAATCAACTCTAAACAAGTAATGCATTCTAGTTTGCTCCTTATGAGACTATTTACAGACTATGATAGGATATCAATATAAAGATGCCCAAAATTTAGAAAAATGTTGCTTTATTGGTATTCATTTATTTGGGTATATTGAAGTCAATGAACATAAGAAGTCTTCTGACAATGAAACAGAAAATATGCATAAAAGTACAGTGTAGGAGAATCTTTTTAAAGATCTCAGGGCCTAATTCCACATAACACTGTGCATCTTAATCTCTTACTAAATTAAGGCTAGAAATTCAACATCATATTCATTCATGGAATTCATTTGTTCGTTCATACCATTTATGGCCACAAGAGATTATCAGGACATGTAGGTTCAACCCTCATTACATTATAAGCTATCATACTTTGCTAAGGAAGACCAATTACATGTATTTGAATAAAAAATATATTCTAGAAAGGCATCCAATTTTGATGCTTTGCACAGAAATATATGAATGCCATGCATCTAAATGACAGAACAACTGTTCACTGTAGGAAAAGAGTTAAAATATGGTGCAGAGAAAGAAATGGTTCATTTCTGTTGTTTCAATTATTCAGTACAGTGTGTGTGTTTCCATCTTAAATCTAGATTTTGGCATGGTGTGTCAAATGCGTAGCAATAGTGACAAGATGCTGTCAAAACAGCAGCCCCAGTAAAATGATGGAGCAGGTACTTTGAACACAACATAACTCCCACTGAATAATATTACACATATTCACAGAAACTACTGTCTCCACCACAATCACATAAAAAAATCTACAGGAGGCTTCTGACGTTCAAATTCATTGAAATTCTAAAATCACAGTGGAAAACGGTAGGAAAGAAATGTTTGTATCCTGTTTCTCTAGTAATATTTTAACATTTTTATTATCCTGATGCATCTGAAAATTACCCTGCAGTTTGTAGTTTTCAGGAATGTTTTCTTCTAAGATACTTCCCTGTTCCTTGTTCTTTATTTTTTAACAGCATACGCTTTAAGAGATTCCAAATTAATTTATCAAGATGACTGTATGTAGCTCATTATCCAAATATGTGATATTTACAGGTGTTCTCTCAGTGAACCACTTCTGGCTTCTAAAGCCTCACAGTGTGGTGAGCCTGGAGGCTTCCTCTACACAACACCTATAGAGCTATGTTTCCAGTAACATAAAAACCTCCAGTAGAAATGCACACTTCTACCAGATTCTCAATGAACAAGCTAAAGGTTGCTTATGCTCCTTCATCTCTACAATCTGTCCTCTCCACATTGCTATTACCTCACCCTCCCACAGCCTATCCCCTTGAAGCTACTCCACCTTAGCCACTGCCACCCACCCTCACACACATCACTCTGCCTGTTGCCTTATGGAGCACCCCAGAGAAGTACAGAGAGTCTTTTCAGGCTATTTAAGAGCAAGGAATATATTACAGGGTCCAACAAACTGACCTGCTGTATTATGGGTTTGAATCTCCCAGTGAGGAGGGAAGTAAAATAATTACAAATAATTACTTTCTGAGAAGGACAAAGGTCAAACAAATGAAACACAATTATACAATCAAATGCATAAAGGGGCTAAACCAACCTGCCCAGGAAATGGTCAGCATTTCTTAGAGTTTCATTTATTATGTTCCACTGCTGTTATTACTTAAGTTTATTTCCCAACAAAGAAATGAAACCCCAGAATAAATCTAAAATTTTACTGCCCCTTGAATTCTCACTTCAAGTCATTTATAATATTCAGCTTCACAAACAAGTGTCAGCCACAGAAGTGGTGTCAAGTGACTATTAACTAGTTCTGGAGACAGCAGCCAAAGGGCTGGTGGGGACCATTTCCTACTTGTTGTTCTCCATTTCTTCTCCCATTCAGACAGGGATGTTTTGGTCCCACCTTAAGCAAGGTAAATAAGTCACATCCAAATGATGGAGAAAGAGAAAGGAAATAATTGAGAAATTCCTGGGATTATTTATTTAAACAGGCAATGATAACCTTGCAAAACTGCTTTAACTACAGGCCCCTTCGCAGCCATTTGAGCTAAGTGATTCTTAGCAGTTGCAGGCTGTCCCCTCGCCTGTGGATGAACTACTACAGGGGAAGGTGATGCGGTTTGTCAGTGAATTTCAACATCTTTGCTGAAGCGCAGAAACATACAGGCCAAGAAAATACTGTAATTCTGTTACATGTTCTTACAGTCCATGTAACATGTACATTATTGCAGAATGAGCAATACAAAATCCAATATTTCATCCTTCACAGGAGACTGTGTATTGTTCACTCAGCAATAAGGCCTATAAATTACACTTTGATTTTCTTGTTTCACTTCTCTTTACCATGCCTGATGTGCTGATGTGTCAAGAGAATTTTGCTTTTTGAAGTTTTGCTGACAGTGTTACAGAACCATTTTCTCAGGAGCACCCTTCTGAAACTTGTTTTTTGAAACTCTTTTTATACTATCCAATTTTGCTACCTCTGCAAAAATACAACTTGCCTGAGGGCTTTTGTTCTTCTTTCAGTCATGCTGCCAGGGGGCTGATTGTTTCTGATTGCTAAAGTCAAAACTCCCTGAACATGGACTATTCAAGCTGAGGAGCATTTCGTACGAGCACAGCAGGTTTACTTGTCTATATTATTTAGTAACACAGTTACTATGTGATGAAGATTATAAAATCATTTGAGCTGGCTGCATTGAAAACATGGCAAGAATAATCTTATCACTTGAGATTCTGGAATGCCAGCAAAAGAATGAAGCATTTGACCACTTAGTAAAGACTGCAGTGTAAATGAAACTGGATATATAGGTGACATACATAAATAAGTCTAAAAGCTAAGGTGTCAATGCTGGAATTTCTCATGAGTAATTTAACCAAATTTTCTTATTTTCACCATGCAACCAGAAAAAAAAAGATTGTATCTTTAACTTGACAAGAAGACTATTAGAAATCCCTTGTGCATTAACAACAAACTCATATACATTAGACATCAAAATGTCCACTTCATCATTTGTATAATGTTCTCCCCTGTGAACTGCTCCTACATTGCTTATCTATTGTTTTCTTGCCTCACAGAATCACAGAATCTTAGGTGTTGGAAGGGACCTTGAAAGATCATCTAGTCCAACACCCCTGCCAGAGCAGGATCACTTAGAGCACATCACACAGGCGGGTTGTGAACATCTCCAGCAAATGAGACTCCACAACCTCTCTGGGCAGCCTGTTCCAGTGCTCTGTCACTCTCACAGAAAGAAGTTTTTTCTGATGTTTACGTGGAACATCCTATGTTCCAGTTTGTACCCATTGCCCCTAGTCCTATCTCTGAACGTCACTGAAAAAAGCCTGGCTCCATCCTCCTGACACTTGCCCTTTACATATTTGTAAACATTGATGATCTCCCCTCAGTCTCCTCTTCTCCAAGATAAAGAGACCCAGCTCCCTCAGCCTTCCCTCATAAAGGAGACGTTCCACACCCTTCATCATCTTTGTGGCTCTGCAGTGGACTCTTTCAAGAAGTTCCCTGTCCTTCTTGAACTGTGGGGCCCAGAACTGGACACAATACTCCATATGCAGCCTCACCAAGGCAGAATAGAGGGGGAGGAGAACCTCTCTTGACCTACTAACCACACCCTTTCTAATGCACCCCAGGATGCCATTGGCCTTCTTGGCCACAAGGGCACATTGCTGGCTCATGGTCATCCTCCTGTCCACCAGGACCCCCAGGTCCCTTTCTCCTACACTGCTCTCCAGCAGATCAGGCCCCAACCTATACTGGGACATGGGGTTGGTTCTTCCCCAGATGCAAGACTCTACACTTGCCCTTGTTGAACTTAATCAGGTTTCTCCTTGCCCAACTCTCCAGCCTGTCTAGGTCTCACTGAATAGCACAGCCTTCTGATGTGTCAGCCCCACCTGCCACTTTAATGTCATCAGCAGACTTGCTGAGGGCACACTCTGTTCCCCAATCCAGGTTGTTGATTAAAATATTGAATAGTACCGGTCCTAGTATTGACCCCTGAGGGACTCCACCAGTCACTTGCCCTCAGGCAAGGTTTCATCCATATCCCTGCTACAGCCTGAAATATGCATTTATGTTATAATACAGTAAGGTATCTGAAAGTAAGACAGCTTTACTGATCTGAGTGAATTGAAGAGTGAACATAATGATGATAAGTAAAGTATGTCATCGACTTCCAACTATACTTGCACTGTCTTTTACCATTCATCAGAGCCTCAGCACGTGAATGTTTCCCTCATGACCATTTTTTTCATATGCCAGCTCTGAAATATTTGTTTGACTTTACAAAAAAATTGGTGGATTTCAAACCGAGCAGGTGGCTACTATCTGCTAGCAACTGACACGCCTAATAAATTATTCCCTCTATTTAAAGGATAATTATATTTCTGGACCAGGCACACTGTGGGCTGCATGATGTGAGGCTGGAAAAGGAAGGGATAAAGGAAACCTTTTCCTGTACCAGCACTGAGTCAGTACTGTAGCCGACACCTGGGACTGCCTGAGCAAGCTGATTTTTGAGATTCCTTGTGAGGACATTAATCCAAGTGTGAGTCAAAATATGAAAGAACTGTAGAAAACCAAAGCTAGAAGAGACTGCAAAAACTATGCAGTCAGTCCCTCTCCCCTAACCAAGGGTTACTGGAGGTGTGTCATTACGGACACATGTATTTCCTAGCCTATTCTTATAAACCTTTGAAGATGAAGATGCCACACATTCCTCAGGCAATCTTTTCCAGAGCTTTGCTATTACCAGTATAGAAAAGTTCAGCCTCATTCAGCAATGCTATGGTTAGCCCAGTATTGCTTTCCTATACATTCATAATAGATGGAGAATATTTCATTCTAGTCTTCGTTTTGATGTGTTTTTACACACTCCTAGATACTTCACTTCTTCTCTTGTGTGTCTCTCTTTCCAACTAAACAACCCAGTTATTTCACTTCTTCCCTTAGACCAGGGAACTCTCGCCATTTCCCTCTTTTACTGCTAGATCCTCTCTTGAAAAAAATGTTTATTACACTTGAAAAAACATACCATTCGTGATAGGAAAGGTTGAAGTGATTAGAAGTTCTGTGATAGAATGTTTAACTGGTATAACAAAACTTCAAAGTACAATACCCTCAAAAAAGTTCATAAACACTAACCTAGCAGGAACAGGTGTCAGCCTCATTCAGCAAGATATCTTAGTCATTTCACAGTTGAAGTAAAATTGATTAATCATGCATTGAACTAGAGGGAAGGAAATAGAAAGAATCACATCAAAGACAGGAAAAGATAGACTAGATTGAAAGAAGATTTTTTGAGTTGGACAAAAACGTTTTGGGGGATAGAAAGGAAAAAAACATGAGCTAGCAAAAGAACACCACGTAAAACAAATCACTGGAAGTTTATACAGTTGCAGAAGAGTATCCAGAAGCCTATAGCATTATCAAAACATCTGTGACTGCCCAAACTCATGAAAAGTAAAATAATAAATAAAGTAAAATATCAGGGGGAAAAAAAACAAACAGGAAGACAGCATAAAGGTGCAGATGAGAAAGAAAAAGAGGAAGTACGTGGAAGAAACAAAGAAGTTCCACAGTCTCCCTTTCAGGAATTTTGATGTAGAATCAAGGACAAACAATATTCCATGCTCTTCTACGTAAAAAAAAAAAAAAAAAAAAAAAAAAAAAAAAGGTACTAGAAAGAATAGATAGGGTCTTCACATGCAGCATCTTTCGCCCTGTTTTCTACTTGTGAGTTAGACCCAGTCCAGTTGCACATCACTCTTTGTGCCCAGAACCTTAAAAGCAGTAATATCATCTCTTTCAAACATGCACGACTTGCTAGCAAAAACCTCTCTGAACCTACAGAAACAGACATTTAACAAATATCTACAAGCTTTTAGAGGAAATCTATTTAGACAAACTGAAGCTAGGGATGTAGCTTAGTTTAACAGTGCACACTTATGGGATGCTTAGTATGATCACCAGCACAATTTGCATGTTTCATGCCACAGAAACATCTTGAGCTCGATGAGGGATGTTCATACTGGAAATAGCATGTGTCCCTTATTGAGATTCAGGATTGTGTGAAATAATACCAGTGTGCACTGATGCGTACATTAGTTTAAACAGAGGAAAATAAAGAAGCGCAAATTAATAAACAGTGGTTACCTCAAAGCAGTAGTTTTCCCGTTTCTGTGAGTACATGTGACCTGCCTGGTTTGGTACCCAATTTGTATGTCCCAATATTTGTTCTCCTGTCTATTCTGTCTGTTTCGATTCCTCTTCTTCTTAATTAACTCATGAGCTTCGGGATCCCGAACTGCCTTTTGTCTGTCCTTTTCCTTGTCTTTGTTCTTCCCTCGTTTCCTCACTTGCCTTACTTGTCTGGAATGAGGCACAGAGCATGCACTCCATGGTCCCACATTTAGGCTATACAGGCTTTCTTCAGCAGCGCATGGGCTAGACTGACAGATCTGAAACTCGGTGAGATTAGGACAAGCAGACCCACCAAACTGTGGTGGAGCCACAACATGCCGAGTTCGATGTTGAAGCCCATTGCCACAGGTCTTGGAGCACTCCGACCAGGGACCAAATTCAGCCACAATGCAATCCTGCCGGCATGGAATGAGGCACGCCTGCTCCTGGCGGGGCTTCGGCTCAAAGTACTCACAGATGACATCCTCAGCTGGCACTCCATTGGCCTTCTGGATACAGGTGATGTCCCTTGTCTGGATCCCTTCCTCTCCTCTGATGCACTCCAGGGGCTTCTCATGGCTGCGAGAGAGGACGGGCTGGCACTGGTTCCAGCTGCCGATCTGCCAGTCATACAGCTCCTTGTGCCAGTCGCAGACCCGAAAACAGCTCTGCTGATTGTCTGGCCGCTCCGGCTGCTTGCAGTTCGTGGGCAGGGTAGTCCAGCCTTCCACATGGGCACACCACACTGCTCGTGTCTGGATGCCACCTGGACCACATTCATCTCCCATGCATCTCCCCCATGGACCTGGAAAACAAGAGAAGATGCTACCATTGCACACTTCATTGTTTTTCTGCCACAGTGCAAAACCAAAAGAACTAGATTTGCATTTCCTATAGAAATTCATTCTTGGAGAAACTTGAAATTGGCAAACACAAACCACATATGGGATTATATTTCATCTCCTATTTTTATGATTACAGATTCATTTCACTTTTTATCCTAGACAAGTCAAATATTTAATTTCAAGAAAATACACAGGAATTAATCACCATAGAGAACTAAGAACTGAGCAATCACAAAGTCATTGTGTTGTTTTAACTTGCAAGATAAAAGCCAAAGTCCTCCCTTCCAAGGCAAGAACTTAATCTTCTCTCTCCCCTGCATGAATACCCTTTCCTGGACTGCTCTGGTTTTTCTCTTTGCATGTCTACTACACTACTCTTTATATTCTGATGTCAATGTCATATTCTCTTCCTCACAAATTTGTTAAATAATGACAAAATGTTGTTCTCATTATACAAATGTATTATAAACATAATAAATTCTGAAAAATAAAGGTAATTTCACACAGAGCACCTATATTCTTTCCTTTATTATGACTAAAATAAAAATTAAAAGCCAGTTAAGGAGTGTTTGTTCAACACAACCTATGAAATTATTATATAGAACAAGTTCTTGCAGAGACATACCAGGTGGTAACTCTCCAAAGAACAGAAGTTGTTGCTTTTTAAAAATCTATAAGGTCTATGGTAAATACTTGACTCATAGTGTCAACAAGCCCAATATAAACCTATATCCTTTAAAGCTGATATGTTTGCTTTTGTTATTATTAAAAACTGTTGTATTCAACCAGTTCAACTCACAAAACTTAAAACTCAAAGTGTAAAAAAGTCTGTATTAATCTGTTTTTTAAAAAACCTCCCCTCATACACACTGTGCATTGACTTAATATGAAAAAGGAAAAGAAAAAGCAACCCAGAAAAAAAACCATTTTCCAAGGGAAAGATATCTGTCTGAAGACATTTGGTCACACAGAAGACATTTTTTCTGACTGTGGAATGCTCACATTCCATGAAGAAATTAAGTCCAGGCTATACAATCCTCAGTCACCTGAATGACCTCAGTAACAAAATTGTGTGAGTAAAGTTGTGGGAGATGCTGGGTTGAGCCTTATTTCGCAAACAGGTTAACAGAATATTTCTGGTACTGCACAAGAGAAGGTTAAAGTAACTATGGCAGGTACAAATTATTTACAGCACTTTTATATTGAATGACTGGAATATGAAGCCATATCTTATTACCGATCCCCATAAGCTTTGAAACTCTCATTGACTCTTCAATGCAATTTTCAGCTGTTCATCCAACATTAACTTCAGTAGCAATTTGGGAATGGGCTGATGATAAGCTATACACTTAGCCTCTGCTCCTCATTGCCTCTTTTTTTAAGCAGACACTGTGGCTGAACAGATTGTTTGCAGTTCTAAAATCCTAAGCATTAATACTCAATAGCAAGGCCAGCTGGCAGAGGCCTATTCAGCCCATGGAAACTCCTCTGTATTTTTTGCAGATTAAGTTTGAATTAAGGTTTCCAAGGTTTAGCTCACTATGCAGAAAAATAAACGTATTTTAAATACAAATACATTTCAGTTTCTATTCCAGCAAGATTACCTTACTTTATCTCTAACCAGCTTTCTGCAAATGATATAACAGGTGTTGTATTTAAGTGTATTTACACTGAGTGAAGTGATATCATTTCCCCAGAATATCACTTGGAACATTTTCTAACTCTAAAAGAACAAACACTGCAGAAAATCTCCAACTAAAGCAGAGATACTAAAACAGTTGTGATTGAAATAAAGCTAAATCATTCATCTTGCAAAGTACAATTTTCTGTCTTATCAGATCCCTGCACCTTGTCTGTACTATGTGTGTTCAATGAAGAAATCGCTCTTTTTAAAGAGCAAGTATTTATTGTACTGCGGAAGAAGAATTTGCCTGTTTGGGATTCTACCAAATTTCCAGTCATCAATTAAACCAAGAAATCACATTGTACTGAAATTTGTGCTTGACATCTAAGTATTTTCAATACAATTCATTGATAGATTCATACTAATGCAAATGATGAAAATCTCAGTCTCAATGCACTAACTGCCTTCAGCAGTGTAAATAAGGAAAAGACAAATCTGTATGTGTTGGTAATAATTAGGCAAACAGAAGATCTTTCATGATCTTACAAGAATGTTGCTTTTAGAACTGGATCCAAAGTAACAGTGAGATGCACGGAGAGGCTTATGTATTAAACTGTATTATTTTGCTTTTGCTGTCAAGTACTATGGAGTTTTATAGAAGCATTGCCAGTGAATACCAACAAATCACAATTAGATTAATCTTTGAGCAAACTAATACTCAGGACCTCTAAGTTCATATAGTTGTTGACACTGAGCTATTAGTGATGTATCTGACTCTCCTCCTTACCTACATTAAGTTGATTTTTATGTTCAAATACAAAATAATCCACTTAGAATACAAAGCCATGAGTACTCCATAAGCTTACATTTCCACTCTGCTGCACACTTCTTTATATGACTATGACAGGCCCCTAATACGAGCCACAGCTTTGGGGTAGAGATCTGTTCAGGTTCTCTCCTTAAGTGAGCGCCCTCAAAAGAGTAAACAGCTTCCATGCTTGACCAAATCAAGATAAATTTGCACAACAACTTTAAACTAGTAGAGAGGGGAGGGCTTAAAGAAAGAAAGCTGAAAGCAAGAAAAAATAAAGTCATTATACACAATTTTTCCCCTTTCTGCTGAGCCTCTGTGGTGACTCTACATGTCTCTCTCATACAGTGACCTGAGTGGCAGCAAATTCTGTCCTGTGCTCTCTGGCCTCTAGAAATCTCTCTGCCCTAGCAATCTGGCCACCTGCTCCTTGCCATAACCCCCACTCCCTCCAACTTTCTCTATTTTTTATGCTATGTCCTTCATCTTTGTGACTGGCTCCACCAACTACTAAGATAAATTTAACCCCAATCAGGAACAAAAATAGGTGTAACTGGTACCACTCTTCACAAATAGCCAAATTACTCTTTGGGGTCGTGGAAGATACAGAAAAGAGAAGAGAGAGAGAAGCTCCTTTGCAATTGACTTTACAGGTATGCATCTCTCTTTCCAAATTATAGAAAGAGCCTACAATAATTCACTTCTAACTTAAGTTGCCTCAAGCACATTGCAGGCATCAAGGCCAGACATGGTTGGCGTTTGCAAATAATCAGAGAAAAGCAGGATAAGATATGTCTCTGAACTGAGTATAGGGGTGTTGCAACTTCGTTCAAATAACAAGAAATGCATCCCAAAGTAGTCCTAATCCACTGACAACTTTTTTTCCTCATTTTCAGACTGAAGAGAAAGCACCCAGCACATGCTTACAGTATTTACCTGCTAGTCAAGACACTACTGAAGATCTGCGATTATAAAACAGTGAAGGCAGAGAGAATGATGCTCAGAAGTATGAGAAAAAGGATAACCTGTAACATGCTTTTTATATTATCTCATTATTATGGGCAGTGCATTCACTACAACATTTGTAAATGTGAAATTCTGGGATAAATCTAATTTCGCAGCAATTTGTGTAGCATAGCTATGCAACTCGGCAATGAAAGAGACCAGCAAAACACAATGTAAAGAGTCTCACTCCCTACCACCACTTAAAGGCTGCAGGAGGTGGGGGTGGCTGCTCTTCCACAAAACTCTCAGCTGATGTTAAGCACTAGTAATAACAACAGAAAGTCTTTAGGAAAGCTGTCGAGCTTAATCAAGGCCTCATGCGATGTTTTAATTTGCTCTTATGAATATCCTTGAGATTCTCTCATTCCCACTGTAGCAGTCTTCACGTGGATGCTCTGCTCTCCCTGTTGTGCGCCAATACAGTTACACCCAGGCAAAGGGATGTTTGTGCTCCCAAACAATTTAGCATTGGGGAAAAAAAGCTGCTGCTGTGAATGCAAAGTAGTTTTTCCTAGGATTTTGTTTTCAACATATTTAGATGAACAAGTCATAGCTTACCTGTAGTATTTTCTCATGAAAATACCATTGTTTATCTGCTTTTCCTTTAATCAGAGTATTACAAATGGCTATCACAGAAATAAATAGAAAGCTTGCTTCTTTGTTGTTGTTGTTGGGACCTGTCACTGAAGTCTTAGTGAGTTTAAAATGTCATTTGTAATTCTTTGTCTTCTAAAGAGATTACTGCAAAATACAATATTAAGATTCCCTCTAAGCTTTTGGAGGATTAACATTTATTTTTGTTAGGGAGCAGGAAAGTAAGTGAATTAACCATTACTGCAAATTTATTCTGAAATTTCAAGGAGTGGAGTTAACAGTGGAGTTAAAAAATAAGACAAATCCCGCACTAAAGCACTAGCTTTGTAGATAACTGAACAAAGTAAGCTATCAAAGTATTTAATCTCTTACTTATTAATATGGTTTCCAGTATTAAAATTATCAGTATTTCATAAAGAAAAAACATACTTTGAACTTTGAGCCAGAGCAAATAAGGCTATGTGAAAACCCTTTTCTCTAAATACACATACAAAAAAACAGAAACAAAAAAAGCCTCCAACTATCCCCAAACATAAACCCCAATACATATCTTAAAACATTGAGCAAAACATTACTCCCATGTACAAGAAATTAGGGTTGCACCTCTGAATAAATCTGAGTTTTTCTGTACTTTCAGTGAGAACTGCTCTTGACCCATTTTGTATTACTGGTTTTGCGTCTGTAAGTAGCATTAACAGTTTAATGCCAGAGAGAGAGGCTCGGAAGGCAGAAGACAATGAGCAGCTTAGTTTTCAGTATTTTGAGAGGATTGTATTTAAAGAGACTATTCAGAGACTGATTAGCAGAAATCTACTTTTCCTAAGTTCAGAAACAAGCTAACCTTACACAAGATTGGAGACTTCAAATTTCTTTGTATTATGATGTAGCAATGAGGGCCAAGAAGGCTAACTGGCTGATGCAGTGCTGAGAGACAGCAAGACACCACTATTACAAGAGATAGTTCAAGCCTAAGCAGTAAATCTTGAAAGAGGTCAAAAAGAGACAGATCAAGAAGTCTTTGAAGGACTTGAGAGATGACAGTGAATGCAAACCACAGCCTCTGATAGCAAAGCCAGTCAAGAAGCAGGATGAACAGCCTGCCAACAAGATTTTAACAGCCTTCGAGCTGCAGCCAAAATGACGTGCAGATCTGCTTGGCTAAATTCAATATGAAAAGCATGTCTATAACTTGGTACAGTATATCTACATTATCTATATTTGCTTTATATAGTTATGTCAGCAAAGAAAAAACAACTTCTGTCACAAGGGAATATTTTTATCACAAAGAGTAGCTAATTGTCAAAGTCTAAACACGAAACTTAAGTCTCACTGATACACTTTGTCTATTACACATAGCAGCAAAATGTTGCAATTCTAGATAAAATATTGATAGGGCTTTCTTTTTTATTTTAATATAGAATCTGAGATGCTGCCAACATGACAAGCTGGCCACTGTTGGAAACACAGATTCTGTAATTTATACTATCGGGAGTACCAAAACAGTAGAAGATCATTAACAGACAAAACCTTTATTTTTGCTTCTTTCCCACCCATGGCGGGACTCCCTGGGTGCTGCATGACTTGCTGCCTCGGTTTGCCAGCAAACTCTCCCCCCCAGGAGTGCTATGCATCACCTTGACTGTCGCTTCTACTTAATGCTTTTGTCTTTCTCATCTCCCTCTTTCAGAGGTTGAAAAGAACATGCAAGGCAGTGTCTGCATCAAGGAAAACGGATCTAGGATATGGAAGGGAGATAAAAAATGAAAGGATTCTCAACATAATAAAACATAACACTTGTGATTCAGAGGAAGATAATGGGGAATCAAATGTGTCTATAAATGCCTACAAATTATTTGGCTCCTAGGTATTTTTTATTATTTTTTCCTGATAGTATAGGGGAAAAGTATAAACGGCACTACAGTTAAAATAATTTCATAATCTGAAGAACGAGTTGTTCACATTCATGAAATGAACAAGGAAACACACAAAAATAACCTTGATACACAGTGATGTAGATAAATATAATCTAAAATTTCAGTTTCTGAAACTTTATAGGGCACACTTTCAAACAATGCGATAAAGTCAAACCTGAAAGTATTTAAAAATCAGCCATTTAGAAATCTTCCTAGCTGTGTGCAAAATTATTAAGGCAGTTTATAAGTATGGGCCCGTTTATTTTTTTTCTCTATTAATATCCATTGGGAAAATATACTCACACATGTTCCTCTTACTATTAATGGCATGGTAATTAACATTATCCATCTGTTTTCAAATTTCTCTTGAGATCATCAATGTAAGGCACACAAAACAAACCTACGAGTACCCATACCAGCTTAAATTCTGGCATCAAGATCACAAAAAGCTTAACACTTATTCAGTGTTTCCCTAATTGAGCATTGTCACACTAGAACCTTACAAATTGCTGGAAGTGAAATTAACTCCTTTTACTCCAACAAGTACTCCTTTTTGTTTAGTAGAAAGTGTGTGTCTCTAAACCAATGCTGTGTGCTCTCTAAGAAAAAAAATAGAATTTAACATGCTTTCCCAGTGTTGATGCAGTGACCTTCTGTCTCTTCATTCAAGGTAGCTTTAATATCACGTTTCAAGCAGTAGAGGGTTTTTTGACTGCTTTTTGCTTTTTCTGCCTTAATATTGTAACAGTTATAATAGATATTGAACTGAGTCTTTACTAGTTATAAAGACGAAGAGGCTAAAACTATTTCTTTCTATAGTACAAAGAAATATATAAAGAAGCTAAATGCTCAAAATTTTTATTCTTTATTTAATATAAGGCTAGTTCTTTATTCCTCAAACAGTGACGTCTCAAAACTTAATTCAAAACTAAAAAAAAAAAACAACCAAAAAAACCCAAAACACCACTTAAAAAAATAAATAAGAAAACCCATCAATCTCCATATATTTCTCACTGTTCAGCATTTATTTTGTGCTCAGGCTGTGTGGATTCAAATTTTTAAATAAACTGCATCAAGGCTCACACTTTTCACACCATGTTTCTTTCCAAAGTAATTTGATAATACAGTGGCACAACACCCTGAAAATTGGTATCTAAAATGAAGCTACCAAGAGCCACTAGCTTGCAGTAGTGGTGCAACACAATAATTTGAAGTATATGCTAGCACATACACGAACATGAAAGGCTGGCAGCTCACAGCACAGAGCTATCTGTTTTTGTGGTGTTGTCATAACCTCTAATGAAATCCTTTCCTTTAGGCATATTAAAACCTTAAGCTAATTCTCAAAGCGTTATCCAGATTTTAAAACATTTTTTCCTCCAAACCTTATTTTTTTAGCATGAGCGCTAAACTAACTACTCATTTTTCCTTCACACAGTATAGTGGTAGCAGCCAAATTGAATATTGAATGAATACACGAAAGGAATTATTCACTAAAGCAGCATGCTTGAAAGGGAAATAGAGCTTCTATGTTGTACAAAGCAATTACTTTGCTTTGAGCCTCTAGTCATGTTGGAATAAATCTGATATTGCAAGATACTGAATATAGTTTCTTCTAGCCCAGTCTGTTTACATACAAAGCTGGCTAATGAACATTTCTTAGTTTCCTTAGAGGTGGTGTTAAACCATACTAATGTATTCCTCAAGCTCCTCTCCTTATGTTCTGTCTCTAGTCACACTTCTGGCTGAAAAGCCAGATAACGCTCTTCTGACAAAATGGTGATTCCCATACATCACAAACACTCTTGCAGGCTTTATAAGTTGGATGAAAGGCTTTATTAACCTTGGCTTGTATCTCTCTCACACACGTCTGTTTTGCTTTTTCTGATTACTAACAGCTGAAAACTGTTCTGCATCTCCTGTGTGAGACAGCTAATCTGAGTCATACCAAAGACCTACCTACCCTGATACCCATCTCCTACAGCAAAAAAGAACAGAGGCTTGAAGAAGGTCTAGAAATATTCAGAGCATATATGGTGCCTTCCTTGGTATCCTCCTGGTTTCCCACCACACACTATAGACATACCACTGTAGACATACTGGCACAATCATTCTGATTTAACTAATACTTATACATGGACATCAGATAAAGAACATCCATGTGTTCATCAACTGCCTTCTAAAGAAGACCAGTTTTAGGAATCACATCAGAAACTCCTAAATTTTCTGGATTTTTTTCCATGGAAGGCTACCAGAAGGGTAATGATGGAAAACACATGGCATGAACATATTTCTTCTTATACAGTAGGCAAGGAAAAACAAAACAAAAACCATTCCCATGAACAACAGAGCCAATTACAAGCCAATCTGTGAAATCAATAGTTACTTGATAATTACTCAATAATCAACAGTTATTATAGAGGCTGCAATAATGAGTAAATATTAACATTTTACAGTGAAAGCTCTATAATTATATGAGCAACAATAACATCACCACAAATTATTCTTATCTGTGTCTCTGTAGATTTTTGCAGCTCTGCATCAGAATCTGATTTTAAGGGATACATTATTGAGAAAACCAATGCAGGATCCTCTGCCTACTAAAGAAGAGTATTTGATTTGTATAGATTAAAATGAGGTTTTCCCCCTTGGTCTTAAACCAAGATTCACTATTTCTCCCCTTTGGCATTTTACATTCAAGTCACTCAGAAATCTCAAAGCAAAATTCAGCAGAAATTGCAGTATGTTAAATGAAACACTGCTAAGAGAATATCCCACTTAACCTGAAAATCTCTTTGCTAGTACTATTCTCAGTGACTACACATGGAAACGCAGATTTTTGCACTAATTCAGCCAGCTGGGGCTTGCCCTTCACTTTTCATTAGACTGAACCCCAATTAGATCAATATAAAAAACACTGCTAACCCCTGTCATGACACTTGGGCATAAGCACAGAGTCACATCAACAATTGCTTGGTTCCGTTAAGAGAGTTTATTTCTCTGCAGTGTTGTGCAATCTCATGGTAATTAGCCACACTGAACACTGACTTTAAATCAGATCACTTACACTTCTATCACAAATATTTTGCAATTCCTTTTGTTAGACATTATTATCTTCAGTACACGAAGGCTGATATATTAAAAAGAGAAGACAAAATGTTTTTTTCAATTAGCATCAAGACCAAGTGAATGCTTTTATTTATTTCTGCCTCTGTCTCATTTTCTGCCCTTTTCTTTCTTTCCCTTGCTCATTGTAGCCTCCTGCTGTGGTGCTGATGGCCAGAAGTGCTAGTTCTGAGGCTGCCACAACCATAGGGTACATCTGTCAACAAAGGCCATCACACTCGTGCCAGCCCAGTGGTTTGTAATCCCAGTTGCTGCTAACATTAGCCAAGGGCAAACAAGTCAAAAACCTCCTTCACTGAGATATGAAGAAATTTACTGCTATGGCTTTTTGGAGACTTGCAACAGCTTTTTGTCTAGACTACTAGCACCAGACATCAGAAATTAAATGTAATATCTTTGCACCCTGACTTCTTTAAAGGGTCAGACTTTCTGCAAGATATAATGCAGGCAAAACATTACAATTAAGTTGCATGAAGTCAGAAAGGGATTTAGGTTCTACTCTCAGCCCTACTGTGAGCCTGCAGGTTGATCTACATACACCATTTCTGTCTCCTTGCACATCAGCTTCTGTGTAAGGCAGGGAAAACAATATGAATTTTTAAAGCCCATTTAGATATATTGATGAAAAAAGATGTTCAAGAAGTAAATAGCAGTAGGAATACGTTCTGTTATTTTCTCTCTTACTTAATACCTTTCCCTTGAGTTTTGCCCTAAATCCTGGTTGCTTTGAAAGGTATATTTTAATTAAAAAGCAAGAAGCCCAGATGATAAGCTGCTGCTTTTTCTTACTCTTGACAGAAACCTTATTCATAGAGCATAGCGTGCACAGCCTCTTGTCTGTGTCTTCCCTCTACCTTCTTGGCCACAAGAGAACTAATATAGATATTCAAGGATCAAATGGGAAGGTTTCTAATATCTCTGGGTTCTTTATAGTGGTTTACTTTGCAACTAGTGGGATGGAATCAAATCAAATAAAAAGATCTGAACTTAAGTAACATCACCTACATAATCTTTTGGACCTATGATGCTTTTTGTTTACTTCTAATTTATCAGAGCAAAGAAAATTTTTAAAATTTGCATCTTCTAAATAAAGAACATTACAGAATGGGTCAATTTTATCTATTTTTTTAATTGACATTTAAATATTTCATTATTTAAAGTGCCTATGTGTTGGGCTGAAATAACAATCCAGTCATAAATCTTTTGAAGTGCACTAAGACTTTATGTCATGCTGAGATACATTCTCCCAAGCATATTCTCTGTTCATTTATTATTCATTATCATCTGCAGTTTGCCAAAATCTCGTGAAATCTATTTTCAATTTTTAAATGGCAACTTTCCCCTAAAATTGTGTTACTTCCATTGTATAGATATAGCCCTTAAAACTATGGGAAGAAAAGCCAACTAAGCCAGGTGGATATACTCAAAATACAGGTGCCACTGCAAATCAGACAAGGATAGATCTGTATTAGTTTTGAAGAATCCTTGTCAGGACTGTGTGAAAACTGTCACTGCAACCTATGCAAAGTAAGTCATGTCTTAATTTGAGCACTCTATAATCAATCATTTTAATTACAGACACAACTGAGATAAATAATTAATTTTAAAAAGTGACTATTACTTCGTTCCATCTGACAAATGTGTCGTCCAATTGTATTCAAGTAAGAGGGTTTGTCTATTTTCTGGATGTTGGAAATATATCTAACAAACCCTGCTATGTAAATATGTTTTTTTCAATTTTTGTTTTAGAAACAAGTAATAACTATTACAAGAACCTAAGATGCGCTACTAAAAATGCAATGAAGCTCTATTGTTAAAAAAAAAAAATAAAAAATAGAAGTATACAAGTATTTTAAAGAGAGCATTGTAAGAACACTCTGGCACCAGAAATTCATGCCTCACAAATGTGGTTGCCTTTTAAGATGGGATCACATCATCAGTGGACAAGGGAAGGAATGGGCTGGATGGTTGCACTCAGAGAGTAGTGATCAATGTCCAGATGGAGACCAGTGACAAGTGGCATTCTTCAGGGGTCACTACTGGGACCAGTGCTGTTTAACATCTTTGTCAGAGACATGGACAGTGGAATTGCTTCCACCCTCAGCAAGTTTGCTGATGACAGAATCTAGGGCAGGTCACACAGAAATGCATCCAGACGACCTCCAGAGAAGGAGACTCCACAACCTCTCCAGGCAGCCTATTCCAGTGCTCCTACAGTGCGTCACTCCTACAGTGAAGTTCTTCCTCATGTTGAGGTGGAACTTCCTCTGTTCTAGGTTGCATCCATTGCCCCTTGTCCTATCACAGGGCATGACTGAAAAGAGATTGGCCCTTCCTTCTTGACATTCACCCTTCAGATATTTATATACATTAATAAGATCCCCCCCCAGTTCTCTCAGCCTTTCCTCCTAAGACAGGTGATCCAGTCCCTTAATCATCCTCATAGCCTGCTGTTGGACTCTTCAAGTAAATCCCTGCCCCTCTTCAACAGAGGAGCCCAGAATTGGACACAGTGCTCCAGATGTGGTCCCACTGGGGTGAAGTGGAGGGAAAGGATAACCTTCCTCAACCTGCTGGACACACTCTTCTTCATGCACCCCAGGATACGGCTGGCCTTCTTGGCCACAAGGGCACATTGTGCCCTACGGATAAATTGTTGTCCACCAGGACTCCAAGATCCTTCTCCACAGAGATGTCTCCTAGCAGGTCAGCTGCTATTCTGTACTGGTGCATGTTGTTATTCCATCCCAGATGCAGGGCTCCACGCTTATTCTTGTTGAACCTCATTAGGTTCCTCTTTGCCCAGCTCTCCAATCTGTTCAGGTCAAGCTGAATGGCTGCACAGCCTTCAGGTGAATCAGCCAATCCGCCCAGTCTCATATTATCAGCAAACTTGCTGAGGATATACTCTGTCCCATCCAGGTCATGGATGAAGATGTTAACAGCACTGATCCCAAGGGGACTTCACTAGTTACAGGTCTCCAGCTGGACTCTGCACCATTGATCACTACACTCTGGGGTCTATACTTTAGCCAGTTCTCAGTTCTTCTCACTGTTCACTCTTCTACCTCACACTGCCTGAGCTTGCTCACAAGGATGTTATGGGACACTGTGTCAAAAACCTTGCTAAGGTCAAGACAGACTATGTCCACTGCTGTCCCTGCATCTAGCCATTCAGTCATAACATCATAGAAGGTTATCAGATTAGTCAAGCATGATTTCCCCTTCGTAAATCCATGCTGACTACTCCTGATAACCTTCTTCCCTTCCATGTGCTTAGAGATGACCTCAAGGATGATCTGCTCCACTGTTTTTCCAGGGATGAGGTGAGGTTGACTGGTCTGTAGTTTCCTGAATCTTTCTTCTTGCCCTTTTTGAAGGCTAGAGTGACAATGGCTTTCCTCCAGTCCTCAGATACCTCTCCTATTTATCATGATCTTTTGAAAATAATGGAGAGTGGTAGGGCAACATCGTCAGCCAGCTCTCTCAACACTTGTGCTTGCATCCCATTGGGGCCCATGAATTTGCATATATTCAGTTTACCTAACTGATCTCTAACCCAATCCTCACTGACCACTGGAGATTCTTCCTTCCTCCAGGTTTTCCCTCTTACATCCAGGGTTTGGGATTCACGAGGGCTGGTCCTAGGAGTAAAGACAGAAGCAAAGAAGGAGTTCAGCAACTCTGCCTTCTCTGCATCCTCTGTTACCAGGGATTCCAATTCATTCAGCAGTGGGCCCACATTTTCCCTATTCTTCCTTTTAGGCACTGATGTATTTTAAGACCTTCTTGTTCTCTTTTACTTCCTTAACCAGATTTAGTTCTAAGGGACCTTTGGCCTTCCCTGCTGCCTTCCTACATATATCACAGGGAAGTATTTGGTTATGTAATTTCCAGAATCATAGTTTTTCAAACTTTGCTATGACAAACTTTAAATCACTATATAGATACTAAAATACATTAAATATTCATTAGTAGATATATCCAGAAAGTAGACAGTAAGACAATACCATCTGTTAAAACTTTGGGTTAATTAATTATAGTATTTAGTATAAACTATATAACTTTCTAGAAACAGCTATTTAATTCCACTCCAGAGATTCTGAATCAGAAATCTGACAGGAAGAAAAATTGTTTATGAAAACTATCTTAGGAATTTAAAAATTTTACTAATAGATAACACCCATATACTTATAATGTGTAACATGTAGTCACATTTCATTTAAATATTAACTACAGTATAAATTAGTTCTGGAATAATTTTACAATTAAAAATAATTGAATAAAGAAGGAAATATGACAGAAAAGAAATGGCAGAAAACATTCAAAAAATACACATTGAGAAGAATTCATAAAGCACTTTTTATAAAACACCACAGGCATTATTACTACAAATCTATTGTAAAGTGTCATTGAACAATACGTGTATGTGTACATACACACATATAGTCACTCTTAAATTTTTTCCTCCCACTAATTCAGAATATTAGATAAACATAAAACTCTTTTTCTACATGGTGAAGGAACAGTCCATATGCAAGTTTGATATAAAGGAGGAAATTAGTACTGGGAGAGACCTACATATCTGAACAGGGAAAGGACTGTTTATAGTCAGTCACACTATGAGGAAATGTTAAGCCATTGCCTAATTACTTATGAAGAAGCCACTGCATCTGGAATTAGGAAAAACGTATTTTAAAAAAGTGTCTGCAGAGACCAGTTCTTCAAAACTGCTAAAATGATGCTGAGATGCCAGGCCAATCAAATACATAGATCGCTAAAAGTTTACTTAACTGCATATTATTCAGTTGCTAATGCAACTGAATTGCTAATGATTTATTAGATCTGAATTCCCAGGAATAACTTTACAATAGAACTTCACAAAACAGACACAAGTCTGAGAGCATCCCTCTGTGATGGAATAATATTCAATTAAAAACCCTTCCAGAAAGCAACTGCACATGAGTGAAGATCTACCATTACAAAGCCCAAGAAGGCTCATCAAGCTAAATAACTTTTTTTTTTTCCTTTTAAAAGGCTGAGCTAACATTATACACTGTAGCACAGCTCCTCTGGCTGCAACAGTTAGGGAATCAGAAATGTCATTCTTTATTTTAATTCAGCTTCAGGTAAGAAGGTTAACCCATTAGCAAGGAAATGATAACAGGTCAGATCTTTTAAAATCAATAATGAACTGGGTTGGAGATATCTTTCAGGAGGGGTGACTTCAATTAAAGCCCTCACCAGAGATAATGGGCAGAGAAGGAAGGTTAGTGTTGGACAAAGAAACACTTGCCCTCTTGCCAAATAAGTGATGCAAAGATCCTTATCAGCCTGAATTATATGGAAAAAAAACTTCAAAAGACTCTGGAAAGAAAGACAGACAGAAAGACAGACAGAAAGACAGACAGAAAGACAGACAGAAAGACAGACAGAAAGACAGACAGAAAGACAGACAGAAAGACAGACAGAAAGACAGACAGAAAGACAGACAGAAAGACAGACAGAAAGACAGACAGAAAGACAGACAGAAAGACAGACAGAAAGACAGACAGAAAGACAGACAGAAAGACAGACAGAAAGACAGACAGAAAGACAGACAGAAAGACAGACAGAAAGACAGACAGAAAGACAGACAGAAAGACAGACAGAAAGACAGACAGAAAGACAGACAGAAAGACAGACAGAAAGACAGACAGAAAGACAGACAGAAAGACAGACAGAAAGACAGACAGAAAGACAGACAGAAAGACAGACAGAAAGACAGACAGAAAGACAGACAGAAAGACAGACAGAAAGACAGACAGAAAGACAGACAGAAAGACAGACAGAAAGACAGACAGAAAGACAGACAGAAAGACAGACAGAAAGACAGACAGAAAGACAGACAGAAAGACAGACAGAAAGACAGACAGAAAGACAGACAGAAAGACAGACAGAAAGACAGACAGAAAGACAGACAGAAAGACAGACAGAAAGACAGACAGAAAGACAGACAGAAAGACAGACAGAAAGACAGACAGAAAGACAGACAGAAAGACAGACAGAAAGACAGACAGAAAGACAGACAGAAAGACAGACAGAAAGACAGACAGAAAGACAGACAGAAAGACAGACAGAAAGACAGACAGAAAGACAGACAGAAAGACAGACAGAAAGACAGACAGAAAGACAGACAGAAAGACAGACAGAAAGACAGACAGAAAGACAGACAGAAAGACAGACAGAAAGACAGACAGAAAGACAGACAGAAAGACAGACAGAAAGACAGACAGAAAGACAGACAGAAAGACAGACAGAAAGACAGACAGAAAGACAGACAGAAAGACAGACAGAAAGACAGACAGAAAGACAGACAGAAAGACAGACAGAAAGACAGACAGAAAGACAGACAGAAAGACAGACAGAAAGACAGACAGAAAGACAGACAGAAAGACAGACAGAAAGACAGACAGAAAGACAGACAGAAAGACAGACAGAAAGACAGACAGAAAGACAGACAGAAAGACAGACAGAAAGACAGACAGAAAGACAGACAGAAAGACAGACAGAAAGACAGACAGAAAGACAGACAGAAAGACAGACAGAAAGACAGACAGAAAGACAGACAGAAAGACAGACAGAAAGACAGACAGAAAGACAGACAGAAAGACAGACAGAAAGACAGACAGAAAGACAGACAGAAAGACAGACAGAAAGACAGACAGAAAGACAGACAGAAAGACAGACAGAAAGACAGACAGAAAGACAGACAGAAAGACAGACAGAAAGACAGACAGAAAGACAGACAGAAAGACAGACAGAAAGACAGACAGAAAGACAGACAGAAAGACAGACAGAAAGACAGACAGAAAGACAGACAGAAAGACAGACAGAAAGACAGACAGAAAGACAGACAGAAAGACAGACAGAAAGACAGACAGAAAGACAGACAGAAAGACAGACAGAAAGACAGACAGAAAGACAGACAGAAAGACAGACAGAAAGACAGAAAGACAGAAAGACAGAAAGACAGAAAGACAGAAAGACAGAAAGAAAAAGGTCATTTTGTTTCAAGGAGACTCTTTACAAAGAAGTGACTGAAAAGTCTTTCCTAATTATTTTTAAAACTCATCAACATGAAAGTGTTTGTTGCCCTCAGTAAGAAAGAAAGAGAGGAAAAAAGCTTTAATGGGAATTTTGGTGTCTCAAAGGACATTTACAGTGATCTCTTGCTGCCACTGTTATTTTTTCTGGAGAACATGTAAGAGGTAATTATCCATTCACTCTACATTAGCAGCCCTAAAATCCCTCTCAACCTCTCCAGATGCACTGCAAAAGAGCAAATTTTGTTCAAGCAGGGACACACATGCATTTGGCCTAAATCTCCATCATAATTTAAAATTTGACTCAATTCCAATTTCACTGGAGAAGCTCTTTCTCTCTCTTAAAATATGAATTTTATTGTTGGATAACAATTTGCCTCATGTAGAAGTATAGCAAACTAAACATAAATCACATGCAGGAGCATAAATTTGTCTTATATGCTTCAATCTCATCAGCGAATCCTCAATATTATTTCCTTTTTTTTCTGGTTTTCCTTACTATAATACTATTTAGGATGCTTCTTTTAACAGAATGAAAAGCAGTCACAGACTGCATCTAGAGAATGGATATACTTTAAGAAGGGCACAGTTATTTTTTCAACAACAGGTTAATATAAGCAAAGGAAAGCTCAACCCAGTATGACACTTGAAAAAAATAAATCATCAGCTGGGTAGCAAATAGAATAAGATATACTCCCAAGCATATGTATCTGCTTATTATATGCAAATCATTGCACTATGCTTAATTAGTAAGCTCTGTATTTTTCCTTCCAGTTCTGATTGTTAAAGGCATCAAAGCCATTTCAGAGTAGGAGGTTATAGAAGTAAGAAACTTAACTTCATGCCAGTTGATCA
>NW_009952801.1:3425679-3461861 GCF_000747805.2 Chaetura pelagica
ATAAATCTCATCTGAGTTGGCTATTATGAAGTAGACAAAGGAATGAAAAACAGAAATGAGACAACTTTCTTCTCTTTCAACCATGCAAACAAATCAATGAGAATAAAGCATTCTCTCCCTAGACATCTTGAGATTCAAACACTTTCTGGAAGATGCACTATATTACTTACTTTCATCTTACTAGCCTAAGAACCAACCACATCTGACCTTTCTGAGGTAGACACTGAGCAGCTTCAGAGAACTATAGCGTGCAGGTGCCACCCCAAGGAGTTTATAGGCTAGACCAGGCTCAGGTGAAAGACATATAACACATGTACAGAATAAAAAATATGATGCCTGCAAACATACTAGTTGGATTAATTTTGTTGATCAACCATTTTCTTGGCTGGTTTTTCCTTGGAAGGTTTATGTCAAATAGAAAGAAAAAGGAAAAACTGTAGAGAAGAATCAATGAGAAGAATGAGAGAAGATGTGGTACAGTGACCATGAGGAAGTTAGGAAGAGAGATTTGAAACTGTATGAAAAGAACAAGAGCTCAAAATAGTGTCTCTCACATACAAAAAACCCTTGCTTTAGCTGCCCCTGTAGCTGTAACCACAGGTGGGAATCTTCAACTTTAATTCTCTTGTCCCAGTTGAGCAAGAGCCTTAAATAATTTTCCAAACAGACAGCAACTGCACAGCCTACACGGCATTAGAGCAATGTTTTGTTGTAGAGTACCTAAAGACATTCACACATGTAACTGCTTTCCTACACCTGACACCTGGCCCCTTGCCTGCTGTCAGCGGTGCAGACAGACTGCTGACACCCCACCCGACACCAGCAGTGCAGGGAGGATGATGCCTTGTAGTCTGGATGTAAGGCAGGACTGTCTCCCATCCTGCTGCCATTCCTGGAGCCAGTGGGGGGCATGATTCTTACTTGCATGCAAGAGGAATTTCAAGAATTGGCTGTTACTGCCAGATGACCCACACACAGTGTCCTAGGCAGCTCTCCAGGGTAATGGCATCGCTTATGACCCTGTGCTTGCAATCAGTGATTATGTGAGTCACCATATGGGTGTGATGCTGCTCATCCAGAGTAACGGCCTTAAACTGGAAGAGGGTAGATTTAGGCTAGACATTAGGAAGACATTCTTCCTTATGAGGGTGATGAGACACTGGAACGGGTTGTCTGGGGAAGCTGTGGATGCCCCCTCCCTGGAAGTGTTCAAGGCCAGTTTGGATTGGACTTTGAGCACCCTGGTCTAGGGGGAGGTGTCCCTTTCCATACAGCAGGGTCAGAAGTTTAAGTTAGGTTTTAACTCAGAGTTAAAGTGAAAATACCATGAATGTATCAGGAAGCATTTTGCCAGTATCATTTCATTTGGAGCACTCTATTACTTTTACCCAATCAAGCTGTTATGGTATATGGTAACAGAGTAAAACACAGCACAAAAAACTAAATGAAAGATGCTATTGGGACTGTCAGTTTACTTGCTTTCAAAGGGAAGATAAAATACAACATGTGCTGCCTACCAATCACTATTAATTTAAAGCTGTAAAGAACACTATTTTTGAAGTAACTGAACATATTTATACTGATTAATAAGTACAAAATAAATGTATTTAAAGCAATAGATGTTATTGAAAGTATGTTTTGGTTTTTAAATAAGCCGAGCAAATGTAATCATTGCAGTGAGAGACTTGGAAAACTAGCTATTTTAGTGCTTTTTCAATAATTCAAAGACTAATAGCTAAAATCCAACAATAGAATCTCAGACAGTGATTCTACTACTCCCCTGGTGGCCCTTAAGACCTTGGTTTCAGTCACTAATACAGATGCTAACAGACTTTCATCTATTACTAGGAATGATGTAATAAGCTTTGCTAATTTCTCTGCAAGAAATGGAACACTTATCTGAGAAAATTCAATATTAATTGCATGCTTCACTTCAAACAGGCTGTACCGCCAATACGCTTTTCACTATCAGCAACTAACTACATCAACCGTATCACACAACTTAGCAGAAATTAAAAAAACAAACAACCAACCTCTGAATGGAAATGCAAGAGATTTTCTATAACAGAATCTAGCATTTTATTTTTATAATACAAATTATCTGAAATGGTTTGTATTAAAATGGTATACTCTTATTATTCTTCAGCTCCTCTTTGTTTTCCCTGGAGGTGTTCAAGGGCAGCTTGGATGGGGCTCTGGGCAGCCTGCTCTAGTGGGAGGTGTCCCTGCCCATGCAGGGGAGTTGGAACTTGATGATCTTCAAGGTCCCTTCCAACTCCAAGCATGTTGTAATTCTGTGATTCTCTGAAGCCTTCTAGACATAAAGGTTGAAAACAATAAAATAGCAAAAGCAGTTTCTCTAACAGAGAGCAGCCATCTTTCAGTTGCTCTGCAACAACCATCAGATAGATGTCCTGATTTTAGTCTGCAAGAAACAACTTGGGTAGCATAAAAAGACTGACCTACTATCACCTCATAAAACCCTAGAAATTTCAAGATCAAAGGTAAGGAATTATTTTTTTTTTCCATTTTTTTTCAGGTATATGCTCTTTTATCAGATAGCAAAAAACATTCCCAATAAATGAACTACATGATTTGAAAGAAATCTACGAAAAGCAACTCAATCTTAACTGGGGTTTTGTGTCAATAATTCAATATAAATTTCAAATATATACAAACCCTATTTTGGAAGTGGTAAAGGGTTGATTTCTATTGTACATGTAACAGTAATACTGCAGGAAGGTTTTTTTTCTATTCCTTCGTGGTACCCAACTTGTTCAATACAGGTAGCCTGCTTCTATCGAGTGATGCTTAATAATTCCTAGTATTACTTTAACCTTTGATGAGGTTATTGATACATACGGACCTCCTAGGATATTAACTGAGAACAGGGCAGAAAATAAAGGGAAGTAGTATTATTATTATTATTATTAGTTTGAAAATGGGAGCAACAGTAGTTGGGAGTACAATGTTTGAAAACATTGAGGTTGTACCTTCGCACCAGCACTGGTGGGGAGCAAAACACTTGCTTAGAGATGACTTCTTGGTCCTGCAGAACATGAAATTATTTTTCTCCCACAAACAGCAAGTAGAAGATGGAAAAAAAACAGCTTTGCTCTAAAAAAACCCATATTCTGCAATGATACAGGGAACTAAAACTTCTTTACATCTATTTCTACAGTGCAGAACTGGATACCTAAGAACGTTCTTTGACACATAGAATTCAAAGACTCAGTGACAAAACCAAGGGCCCTTACATTCCATGCACAGTGCATTTTTAACAGGTGCAAACTGGAGCATAGGAGGTTCCACATAAATGTGAGGAAAACTTCTTACTGTGAGAGTGACAGAGCACTGGAACAGGCTGCCTAGAGAAGTTGTGGAGTCTCCTTCTCTGAAGACATTCAAAACCTGCCTAGATGCATTCCTGTGTGACATACTCTAGGTGACCCTGCTATGGCAGAGGGGTTGGACTGGATGATCTTTCCAGGTCCCTTCCAACCCCTAAGATTCTGTGATTCATAGAAAATACATAATGCCTTTGTTTGACACTGCATACATGTCAGAACTACTTTCAAATTGGAGATAGTACAGTAAAATATTTCATAATGTACACATATTGAGGATAAACATTCCAAAGGAGGTTTCATTTTTTTGTAACAGAATTTTTAATAGGTTAAAAAGTTTATTTACTCAGTCAACGAAAATTCCATTAATATGTTTCAGAAGAAGCACGAGGTGACTGCTGCAAATCATTGGTTGCAACTACCAAAGCCTCAGGGGACCACACATACATTGCTGCCAGCAAGTCCTCTCCCATTCATCTCTGCTAGACAGATGCATAAAGGAATCAGGCTAAGGCCTCTCACCCCTGCCCCAGTAGGATTTCTAGCACCAATAAGAATTTTACAGTCCAGTTTGCTTTTGTCTGTATAGTTTGAAAGGTCTGAGATGCTGGATGATTAATACTCCCATGGGGAATGTTTTCTTGACCTGAAATTACATGCTTGCAGAGTACTAGGCACAAACTAACAAAATGGATTTTATTTCCCAGTAGTTTATGGAAGAGGTGGACAAAATGGCTAAGTCAATCCTATTCTTGTAGGTCAATCCCAAGCCAATAACTGAACCTCTACCTTAAATACCCTGATTGCATTCACATTGTGGCCAAAAAAGCATCTCTCAAGACTGTCCAAGGTGAAAAATGGTGATCCAAAAAGCCTATACAACATAACTCTATCAAAAGGCCAGTTGCCTCAGTGTCCACGTTAATTTTCCTAGTGACGAGTGTTATGACAGGTTAATATTCATAAAATGTATGCTTTGCTGAGGGATTTGTAGAGAGAGAGAGGTAAGGCCATTCAGTGGACTTAACTTTAGCAATGTGGTTTATGTTAGAGGCAGCAAACAGAAGTCAGTGCAAGCTACTCCCCAGTGACAGAAAGTCTTCAACCTGTACAAGCTTTGGGTTCTTGAATTACAACCACATGTCAGGGACACTGAGCTGCATCTCAAAGATGAACACCCTCCTTCAAACCACTGCCCAGAAAACATACTTCAAAACACACTGTCTCAGAGAAGACATTAAGTCATGCTGTTCTCATGCATATAGAAAATTCACATATTTTTCCTTCATACATAAACAGTCCTGACAAACCCCATTTCAACCACGAGCCTTCCATGGCAGTTCTTGGACCTAATGAAATAGCTCCCTTCGGCTCCCAATAAAAAGCAAATCAGGCAGCTGGGCTAGATGTACACTTCCCAGCCTTTCCCTCCACTCTTCAGATCCTCCAGGGTCCATTTTCACACCATAGGTTAAAATCTGGCTCAAAACAGACCTTCAAACCTTATCCACTAGGGAGGTAAGCACTTGGGATGCTGATCACCCAAACTTCTCATACCATGTTAGTGCTGGTACCTGCCTTTGAAACACTTGCACAAAATGCCCCAGGTGAAGTCCAAGCTCGCAGTCCAGGCAAGCTGAGCCCCCAGAGGCAGTGGCAAGGGGCTGGATTGTTACAACCCATGGCTAAGGATCAACCACTAGCAGAGATGCTGCTCCTGCTAGACAAGGATTCCTAGGAAACTGAAGGCTAAGTTCCCATTGGAGGCTTTCCCAACCAAACCCACAGTGCTGGGGGACAGCAATGCTTCCCTGCACGTTCTGCTGACATCCTCCTTCGGAGACATGAAGAGGACTGCATGCTCCTCTACCCTTGTTATTTTAGACCTGCTCCAACAATCATGCCAAGGTCAGGAATGCAACCTAGGGAAATCCCTCAACAGCACAGTAGGAGCATAGCTAGTAAATCGATCTCCTTCATCACTGTAAAATCGTACCAGTGTCCCAGAAATTATCAGCTAGCCAAATACATTAAAGCTGCAGAAAAACAACCAAAACAAAATAAGCAACTCAGAGACAGGAGACTACCTGAATACTTCAACTGTCATCTTCAGGGTGCTAGGATGTTTCTGGGATCTATTCCCTGTGACAAGCCAGATAACTAGCTGGGTTACCACTGCATATGCTTTAACTTTTGATGATCCCTTAAGTGATCAGGGAGTTGGGTCTAGATGATCATTTTAAGTCCATTCCAACTGATCAATTCTATCCTATCCTATGTGACCACAGTCACACTATGGCTGGTCTCCTTAACTGTACAAATACCTGCTTCTGTGAAATCTGCTAAGCTCTTGACCTCAACACTTTTATAATTCTTTAAACATCTATTTCAAAACAGCTAATATTGCCAAAAGCAAGGGACTTTAAAAGTATTTATTTATAATTGCATCCTTTTCTGTGAAAAACTGCACAGACCTGAGGTTGTAGATAGCTACAATGGGGGTCATACTCAGCATTTACACATATACATACAAATAAGATTTAGACTGCCTTTGTCTTCCATGTACTTGTTAATGAATAGTGACTATTTGCCATCTTTTCTAATAAATAGAGGAGGAACTTCATGGAAAAAATAGAACTAAACTGTCATTAAACCAAAATAAAAGATTCTCCACATAACATATAAAAACAACTTGGGAACTTGTTGTAGAGGATTCTGCTAAAAAAAAAAATGCAGGACATGGTTAAAAAAAATTAGCAATAGTTATTACACAGAAAGGGATTATCATTGCCTTAGACACAATTTACTGGCGGCAGGGACAATATTTAGAGGTGGTCTCACTACGTGATTGTCCTCATTTCATACTCTTCCCCAGGCATCCAGAAATAGTAACAGAAAGGATACTGTGTCAGATCGACCTTTGTTTTGATTCAATATCACTGCTCTTTTTTAATCAGCATGCATTAAAAAAAAACAACCCACATGCTTTCATAAGATCAAGCCAAATCCATGCTGTCTAGCGTGTACCAAAAGCCATCACACTTAACACAGGGAATGATGTAAAAACTCTGTGTCTATAGAACTCCGAGATGGAAAAAGCATGAAAGGACATGTTATCCAGGTGTTCCTTTAGAGGGAAAAGGGTTGCTTATAGAAAGTTCAAATAAAGTCTAAAAAGTAAAACTTCCTAAAAGGCATTATTTGTACAAAGGAAGAATTGCACATGAGCCAGAGCTGCCATAGGCTTCCTTCCTCCTCAGTTCTGGGTATTTCAATAAATCATAAGCAAGGTAAATGCTTCTGGAAGGGGACTTTCCTTCATTATTATGTAGAATTAGATTAAACACCTTTCTGTGATATAGAATCAGGTGATGTTTCCAGAGTTGGTTTTGTGTTTGTTTTTTTGAATACATTTACCTGTGTGTGATCATGTATAAAGAAAAAATCAAGAATTACATGATGAGCTAGGGGAACATAGATGGGCTATCACATCTTAATATAATAAAATTTGGTTTGATTTTAGTATTACATACATAAAATACAAAGTGGCTTTATATCCTCTATTAATTAAAAATGGGGTGGGGCTAAAAGAACAAAAATAGTGTAGAAGGATGGCAAAACTCTCTCAGATCTAACTACTGGTGTGATTTTCTATTCTTTATTCTTCTAATCAATAAATATAAACTACATGCATCTCTATCCAGAATCAGTATCTTAAGACTCCATAACATGACAGGCATTTTGCGTAATGGTTCTCTGCTCAAGAAATATAAAGCAGCTCCCAAGAACCAAAGCTTTAAGGAGTCTGAACATTTTTCAGTTTGAGGGAAATAAGCTTCTCATCCCATGACAGCATGACCCATTATTGAATGTGCTAATTGGCTGCACCCTTTGGGAGCTCAGTGCACTCCACCTTTTATTTCCAGGCTGGCACTGCATCTTGGAGTGAGTTTATCACATTAGTCAGTTCCTGTTGTGAAATACTGTGTGTGAATCTACACTGCGAGTGCAAAATGACCAAGGTTCACTTTGACTACAGCATCAGCACAAAGTTCCTGTCATGTGCTACTGAGCAAATGTGAGGCACTAATGTATCTTCACCCACCTTACTTTAAAAAGTATCATCCGCACTTTTCAGTTTGGCTAATACTGACATTTTATGAATGCCTGTTGCTACTTCTTTCGTGTTAAAAGGTTATTAACTTTTAAGGGAAAACAACTTAAGATATAATTTTTTTTCATATTACAATATTCTTCACTAGCTTTAGAAAAGCAAACATACATATGATCTGCAACAGATCATAACTTTTATATAGGTTTATCCCTGAATATTTAAGTACAGTGCATAACACAGAATTAAGTGTGTATTTGAAAGGTATCCATGGGGCTGTAAAGCCACAGTCATCATGGAAGATGTAAAGGAAGCTGGCTGAAGAAAATCAGGAGGGACACAACTATGATGTCCATCTAATAACTAGTGTAGAATGATGAGTGAAAGATAATAAAGCTGGAGATTATCCTCTATAATAGCTTAATCAGAAAGAATCAAATTACACACACATCTCTAAACCTCTAAAAGAACTAAGAACCACAGTACCTACTCCCTCAGCATATGAAATTCCAGTCAACTACATGGGTGAAGCCTGGGCATGTAGAACAGCATCAGTTCTACATGCACTATTGATACAATAGATATATGATACTTAATTCATTCTGTTACTCAGGAATCAAAGATATATGAATTACTTATACACAATCTTTCTGAAAAACATCCAGTAGAAATCACCTTTATAAAAACACTGAAGCACCCTTTCTTTCTTTAGCTATGCAGCCTAACGTAAGCGCACACATTCCCATTCCATCAAACAAGTAAAAATAGCTGGGGCAAAATGATATTTTTTTTAATACTTAGGCAATCTATCTAGTAGTATAAAAGCTATATACATAGAAAAAACAACCCCCCAATGTCTGAAATAGCACCTCATTCTTTTCTCACTTCTGTTACACTACTAAAGAACTCAAATATCTTTGTTGTTTCTCCTCCATTTGTAAGACTCAAATATTGTTTCACCTCAATTCAGGACACTGAAGAAATAAAAAAAATAACCCCACAAAATCAATGTTAGCAGGCACTCTAGTGTAGACCCACTGTTTGCTATCCAGAGGCTTACAAAATTCCCAAATGTTGAAATCGGGCACAGAAGGAAACTTGTGCTCTGAGTCATAGGAAGTACAGTTATATAGCTGGACTAAAAACTAAAAAATATTTTAACACTGACAAAAGCTTTTATAACATTTTTTGATTTACCAGTATTTGGTTAGTACCAACTGTGATTGAAAAAATGACTGCCACTAACACCTTGTGTTCATTATATACTTGCACAGCACCACTGTATGCATAGCATTCAGGGAAATCCTCAAACATCAATTTGAGTATTTGCATTAGAAAGAGATGAAGCCATGGAAGTATATTAGATTTTGTTTTTCAAATTACCATTTCATTCTGTAAGAATGGATTTTTAAAATTTCAGATATTTTATGGTATTTAGACAGGGAGAGCAATGTATATAAACATATATATATATCAGCCAGAGCCTTGGGGACAAGAGGAGAATGAGGTAGCTCAACACATTCTCAGGTCAATGGACATCAGGCACTACTGCCCCTTCGATCCTGATTCAGTTGCTACTAATTCAGAGCTGCTACTTCCTAAACCATAACTGCATTCCCAATATTGCTTTCAAAATTTTCCTTCTAAATTCCAGGTAGTTCACTGCCGTCTATTATGAAGTCTATTTCCATTTCATTTTTGCACGAAAAAAGCCCCCATTCAAAATTCCATTTTAGAGTGCATGTGGGCTTACATATTTGCAAAATGCCTTAATGGCTTAGCACCATATGTAGCTTTTGTTATGTCTTTTACATCTCACAACTTTTTTTTTTTTTTTTTCCCACAAATTGTTTAAGAATCAAAATTGTATAATTCCCATGGCTTATAAGTATTTTATCTACTCTGATTTTGTATTATAATCATTTCACCTAATACCTTTTTTCATTATTTTTTTTTTTTTAAATCTTTCTACAAATTCAGAAAAGTTATTTTCAGGATTAGAGATATTTTGGAGATTATTTTAAGGGATTACACTGATGCACGTTCTCCTTCTCAGAATAATGACTATTCACTAGTCTTGCCTGCAAGACTGAAACAGCATTTGATCTTTTATGATCTCATCAAATTTATACTGATTTTTGCATATAGCTTCTATTTAAAAGCATGAATACAGATATTTGCAAATCCCAGACCAGCCATTTTTCTATGCCAATTTCTTTTTGTATGTAAGAAGGCTATTTCATTCACTGCATGTTTCATTTTTTTTCTGAGTGAGTAAACTTGAAAACACAGAAGTTTAAAATAATGAGAATGAAACCATTACTAAATTGATCTCTGTGTTTCACTTAAGTATATATGGGAAATTATTAACAGTTAGGATATATTTGTTTTCTGAAAGGGAAAGAAAGCTCAAGTAAACCCCAGTGGAATTTCTAATAACAAAACATATTATCAGCATTAAGAAGAAACTCTTCCAGAACTTGTTTTGACAGAAAAACAGGAACTAATTGGCTTGTAATTGGCAACACTCAGAGGCTGTTGGAGCAACAGAGCAGATTTCTGAAGTTATTAGCTTGTTACTTAATTAATGGCTTCTCTGAACCATAAAGAAATGTTGATATTTAATCTACACAAGAAGAATTTAAAGAAGTCTAAGTGAATTTGCTCATTTGTTTACTGCATTACTTCCACAAGAACTCTGTACAATCTGCAGTGCAGAAACCATACAAATATAGAAAAACAGGTGTGATCTTCTTATCTGTGATTTCATGCTTATTATACAACATTGAAGACAAAACATAAACCCAAGATTTTTAACTCATCAGCTGAAGCAAAATGTATCAAGAAATAACAAAAAAACTACCATGATAGAAAACAGTCAATGGTAAAATTTCTTATGATGAAAATATTGTGGATCAAAACCAATACTTTTCTGCAGAATTCCACCTGTTTCTTGGCACTGAATGGCTTGAGAATTTATTGTAGGGTTGTGTTGCTTATACTGCATATACTGTTTTAAGAAGGAGGGGAAGAGGACCTTTGTAGGCTGTGTTGAAGACCAGAAGGATGAGCTATCACTCCTCATATCTGCAATATGAGCAGTATCAGAGGGAGACTGGTTAAACTGCAGCTTCATACAGGATAGATTTTAGGAAAAAAAATCTTGTGAAAAGGGTAATGAAATACTGGAACACATCACGTCATCATGGCACAGGGCTCCCAATTCTGGAATCCTTCAGAAAAATGTGAAGGCAAACACCTTTCAGGATGCACATGGGGACCAAATAATTTGCTGCTTCATTATTTTGTGTTTAACCATTGCAAAACTTCTGTGTAAAATGTAATTCCTGCGACTATACAATTCAATGAGTTTAAATACAGCTAAGCAAGAGAGCAATACTGGGAAAATGTGTACATAAGGCAATACTGATACAAAGATCAGGATCATGAAAGGGATCAGAAATGTGTAGTTGAGGTAGCGGGGTATGGCTTAGCTTGCCAGGAAATGGATGAGCTTAAACTGTTCAGAGAAATCAATGAGGAAATGCAAAAGGCAATGGGACAGAGCCTGAGTGGGAAGGGTCAGAAGTGAGAGGTGCTGTTCAGTGCAGCTGTGAAAGACGATGGCTGAAGTTGTTGAGCAGATGACATCACAGGGATGAACAGAGAAGAGGGAATGTGCCAGTGAACTGCTTTGTGACAAACACACCACACTGAATCAGCCCCTTCAGTACTCTGGAATTCCTAAATGTAACCTGCCTTTCAGAAAGGGCTGCCTCAGTTGATAAGCTGGGCAGTGATTTTCTGATGTACAGAGCCTCTCCCAGGGGTCAAAATTTCTTCAAAAAGCAGTGTTGTAAAATGAGCAGCCATAGCCTTTGCATGAAGGGGATGCACACAACAGAGGATAGAAAGTGCTGCTGTATTTGGCAAGTGACTTCTATTTGGTGCCTATGGCTTAGCATATATAGGAGATGTAAGTAGAGGCAAGTAGATCCACTTTATTTGGATAAAGTGCTGCTGATAGATGCATTGGGATTCTGGTCATGTTTGAGCAGGTTTGGAAGCAATCAACACTTCAATGACAGATCTACTGGGAGAAACAATTTCTGTTTCAAAGCACTGTTAGAGGGTGAGAGCCTCTCTAACTTGCCAATCCCCTCAAAACCCACAAAATATAAACAAAGCACTTTTAATAAAACATTTAAATGATAATTTGTGGCTTCCAGTCAAGAGTGTGGTGAATTTGCCTGACTTCTTATTTCATTCAGTAGCAAGATAATGGGCTAAGAAAGAACTTAAAACAAGCTTATTTGTTCCATCATTTTAACTATATCTTTTGTTTTTTCCTTTTTTGCAATTGATACACTTATTTCTCCAATGCATATGTTCCACACACAAGGGTGCAATGGCTTTACAGCTCAGATGCTATCAGGGATCAGTAGGCTGCACAGGCTGCATAAAGTGCACCAAAAAAAGCAACCAAAACCCAAAAAACCCAACCAAAACAAGGTTGGCCCAAAGAATAGAAGATTACCTTCCTGAAGGCTCAGCAATCACAGGCATATATTCTACAGGTCTGTACATGCAAGCCTGCCAGATAGCACAAGTAGAATTTTTTTGCATTGTTTTACAGAGTAGTTTGGACAGTACTGCAATATAGGTAATTTTTTTTTTTTTCTGTCTTTGTGGGAGTTTTTGGTAGTATCTTTCTAAAATAAGGATGTAGCAGTGCCAGCACATACAATCTTCTGCTGCTCAAGGCAAACACATCATGTATTCTCTTATACAAATATTTTATTTTTCTTAAAAAAAAAATTGAACATCCTGAATTTTTCTTAAAAGAAGTTAGGCCTTTTACTGTAACTGCTCCTACTAGGATGAAACCTAGAAACCTGTTTCAAAGTCTCCCCCTATTTCTGCTTGTAACCATCTTAAATCAAAGGCTAAATATGATATTTAGAAGATATTTATGGTATCTTATGATATTTACTTTACTTATTTACTTTATTTGATATTCAATTAGATTTTAAAATGCTGTGGTTGTGCTGTGTAAGTTTTTATTATAAGAGCTTCATAAGTTACTGGTTCTGTACTGGCAAAAAAATTTAAAATCACTAGTCATGCCATATTTTTAAGGTCTTACAGTGATGTACTGGTTTAGTTCAAAATCAGAAAAAGTACAATTTATCTTTGACAAAAATATACTGTAACTTTGTGTGAAACAAAATACAAGCATTACTAAAAAGCCAAGAAAACATGCTTCTTACATAATTAAAAATGGTGAAATTGGGGGAAAGAAGGGTAAACAAGAAAATCAGTCACACATAACAAAGTTTGCACAGCTTTCATTTAAACAGTCGTGCTGTGATTACTCTTGAGCTGTGCATGTGTCAGCCTTATGATCAGAAAGCATATATGCATTTGCTCTAACAAAAACTAATCTAATCTCAACATCAGCACTTATGCTTTTTTATATTAAAAGATGCTTCAGAGCTCTAGGACGGTAGGGAATCTGGACAAGAGGCTGTCTTGAATGTATGTAATCTAGAGAGACTTTTGTTACCAAAAAATACCCTCCAGAAGATGACAGTTACATTTGATTTGACAACCTGACTCTGTCCCAAAGGCTATGCTCACTGTAGTTGCAACACAAGTCCAATCAAATCTGTACCAAGCTAAAAAGTAATCACCTTCTGTGAAGACCATTAGCAGATTAAGCCTAGGATAAAAAAAAAAAAAAGACAGAAAAAGAAAAAAATAAGTTAAAAGTTACATGCTTTTATCAAAGGGCAGAAAACCAGTGGCTTTTACATAAGCTATCTTTTGTATTTAGGTAAGTGATTCATCTTCCTCTTATTACTATCACCTTAGTATTTGACTACATCATGGCCATCCTGTGACCCAAATACAGAAGATGTATCAACAACCAGATCAAGTTTGCTTCCAGCTGCAGGCTTTTAAAGTCTACTGATATACTGGGGATGACTGGTAGCAACTCTCTTGGTTTTGCCTACAAATGACTTCATTCAAATTAAGTACATCTGTGAGAAAAGTCACCGAACTTTCAGAAAATATTTTGCTGTGTCAACTTGAATAATCAAAGGGAAACTGGATTGCATGAGTGGACATACACAGTAAGGATGCAAATATGATGCAGTGTTACAGAACTATGTATTTCAGGACTGAGTTAGGAATAAAGAACTGTAATCTGTTCCCACTGACGTGAAACCAAATCCTGCAATTCCAGATTGAGCAAACCTTGCAGGGCAAACCAAGGGGGAGAATATTGTGAGGCTGTCCTGAAAATTTCCAGTGTCATCTCGTTTGCGAGGAGCAATGAGGATTTTCCAAATGAAGCAGGCAGTGATTCAGTTCCTAAACCTCTTGACCCTGTGAACCCTTTGAAAACATGAGGCCATCTGCCACAGACACTTTGTTTCCACCACTTGCAGTACACACACATTCAAAGCCATGCCCTTTGATTTACAATAATGCTAAAAGAGCTTCTTCCTGGCATTGCTATAAAAACTGGGAAAATGCAGTTCTTCAAAAATCAACCTAAAACCATGCTGTAAGATAAGATCCTTCTCTCTCCTGTATTTTTACAGCTGTTTTATATCCCTTGGCGGCTTTTTTTCACCCTCTAGTGTATATTGCAAACTTTCATTTATTTTATCCTTTAAAAGCCCCTCATTTTTCTCCAGTAAGACTTGATCACATACTCTTTATCATGCTTTTTAGTTATTAGCTTCAAGTCAAAGTTTGCTTTGACCTTTTTTTTTTTTGGCAGTGTATCTGTTCCACTGGCAACCAAAATATCTTCATGCTCTCTCTAGGGTGGAAATTGCTAGATCTCTACTTCCTCCAGACCCATAAAGTATTTATCCTCCAACATCTTCACTGTTAGAGTTTTAGGACCATCCTCATGCCATGCCTATCAACTTTGGCTACCATAGGACAAAAAGACTCATTACACAGAATGGTATTAATTTCTACATATTTTTTTTCTAGACTCTATCAATTAGACTTTTTCAGAATCTGATCATACTTTTGGAGTCTGTTTAACAGGTCCGGTCACCATCTAGTGCTAATGCTCAGAATTCTTAAATGCTCTCCACCCACTCATATATGCAGCTTCAATTAGGGATCTGTCTATGTCCTAGTCTCTAAATGTAGCAGTCTTACTGCTACATTGATCAAGCAGGGTTGATCAAGTCTACCACCTAAACTATGTATTTTCTTTGCACATTTGTGACAGCTAAGTCAGACTGTGTTTTGGATATTCATTTACCACATAGAAAAAAATGGACATTATGCCATCACAGTTGAAGAATCATTCAGATCATTTTAGCCAGGAGCTGTAGCCAGTGTTGAGCCCTTCACTCTGCCAAGTACAGGCACAGCTACATTTCTGCAGGGCTATTCTCATCTTATGATTCAGATCTCCAGTTTAGCTAACAGCTGAAGCATACACACACGCCCACCTGCAGCTAAAATTATTACTTAACACAGGACATACAGAAATCTAAAGAAACATGTCAATCCTTAACACTTTTTGTATCTGATCCATTATTTTTCAAAAGCAGTCTGCATGCTGTGCTCAAGATACTCAGACTCTCTCTTTGGTAAGCTATTGGAGCTATCCATGTTAAAAAGTGAAGCACTAACCCCTTGGTGTTTGAAAACATGTCTCATCCTTTTTGGAGCCTGCAGAAGTCCTCTCAGCCCTCACCCTTTTGCTCTTCTCGAAACTCCTTTTAGAAATTTTAGAACTTTGACACCTCCATCCCATTTGCTAGATTATTCACTTGCATTTCACTACAGAAAAGTCAGGATAAGGAGGTTTTGGAACTGAGTTTTGTACCAGGAATCACAGAATCACAGAACCCTAGGGGTTGGAAGGGAGACCTTGAAAGATCATCTAGTCCAACACTCCTGCCAGAGCAGGATCACCTAGAGCACATCACACAGGAACTTGTCCAGGCAGGTTTTGAATTACTCCAGTGAAGGAGACTCCACAACCTCTCTGGGCAGCCTGTTCCAGTGCTCTGTCACTCTCACAGTAATACAATGTTTTTGGATATTCACCTTGAACCTCCTATGCTCCAATTTGCACCCATTACCCCTTGTCCTATCACTGGTCATCACTGAAAAAAAGCCTAACTCCATCTTCCTGACACTCACCCCTTACATATTTGTAAACATTGATGACCTCCCCTCTGTCTCCTCTTCTCCAAGATAAAGAGACCCAGCTCCCTCAGCCTTTCCTCATAAGGGAGATGTTCCACACCCTTCATCATCTTTGTGGCTCTGCAGTGGACTCTTTCATGCAGTTCCCTGTCCTTCCTGAACTGTGGGGCCCAGAACTGGACACAATACTCCAGATGCAGCCTCACCAATGCAGAATAGAGGGGGAGGAGAACCTCTCTTGACCGACTAACCACACCCTTTCTAATGCACCCCAGGATGCCATTGGCCTTCTTGGCCACAAGGGCACATTGCTGGCTCATGGTCATCCTCCTGTCCACCAGGACCCCTAGGTCCCTTTCTCCTACACTGCTCTCCAGCAGGTCAGTCCCCAACCTGTACTGGTACATGGGGTTGTTCTTCCCCAAATGCAAAACTCTACACTTGCCCTTGTTGAACTTCATCAGGTTTCTCCCCGCCCAACTCTCCAGCCTAAGTCTCTCTGAATGGCAGCACAGCCTTCTGGTGTGTCAGCCACTCCTCCCAGCTTAGTGTCATCAGCAAACTTGCTGAGGGTACATTCTATACCCTCATCCAGGTCGTTGATGAAGATGTTGAACAACACCGGTCCCAGTACCGACCCCTGTGGGACTCCACTAGTCACACACCTCCAACCAGATTCTGCCCCATTGACTACAACTCTCTGACTCCTTCCTTTCAACCAGTTCCTAATCCACCTCACTACCTGATCACCAAACCCATACCTGATCAACTTATCTACAAGGATGCTGTGGGAGACGGTGTCAAATGCTTTACTGAAATCAAGAAAAACGGTCTTCCTTCTTGCCCTTCTTGTAGACTGGTGTGACATTTGCTATTCTCCAGTCCTCAGGCACCTCTCCTGTTACCCATGACTTACTGAAGATGATGGAGAGTGGCCTAGCAATGACCTCTGCCAGCTCCCTCAGCACCCTTGGATGCATTCCATCCAGACCCATTGATTTATGGATGTCCAGATTGCTCAACTGATCCCTAACCCAATCCTCATCTACCAAGGCAAACTCCTCCTTTATCCTGACTTGTTCTGGAGCTATAGGAACCTGGGGCTCATGGGGAAAGCCTGCAGGAGTAAAGACAGAGGCAAAGAAGGCATTCAGCACCTCTGCCTTCTTTATATCCTCTGTCACCAGGGCTCCCACCTCATTCAACAGTGGGCCTATATTGCCTCTGGTGTTAGTTTTGTCAGCTATGTATTTGAAAAAGCCCTTTCTATTATCCTTGACCTGCAAGGTTAAGTTCCAAGGAGGCCTTAGCTTTCCTAGTTGCCTCCCTATATCCTCTGACAATTGTCCTATATTCCTCCCAAGTGACCAGTCCCTCCTTCCATGATCTATAGATTTTCCTTTTCCACTTGAGTTTGCCCAGCAGTTCCTTTTTTAACCATGCTGGTCTCCTAGCTCCCTTACTTGATTTCCTATCCATTGGGATGATAACTGAATGGATAAACTATTAGTATCTGACAGACACATGACATCACTTTTATTGATTCTTGTCAGGGTTTCCACACATTAAACAATTTCAGTCCAAAAGTGAAACATTACATATATTAAAAATTATTTACTTCTAACTTTTAACAGAAATCAGTAAATTGAATGCAAGGACAGCCAACTCCAAGCCCTTAGAAAAGCAAGTTGGTTGCAGGACATAAATAAGACCAGAAATTAAATACAAAAACCAATAAAATGAATCAATATAAAACCAGATCCCATACACATGGTTTGGGTTGAATGCTCAAGATCATCCACAAATCATGCCAAATTATACAGTGGGCTGATACAGCTAAGAACTGGCTGTTACCTCATCTGACTACCACATAAACATAGAAGGTCTAGGGCTGGTTTGTGAGACTGTCAACAAGATGTAGCTGACTGTAGTGAGGAAGACTGGGGAACACCTTTCTCCTTGGAGCCATGTGCTTCTGCAGAATGAAGTTCCAGTTTTAACATAACAAGAGGGCACAATTTTACTACTTTAGGCAAACACAAAAGATCTTTAGACACACACACCGAGGCTGTAAGGGATCTCAGACTTATAGGCTCTACAGTTCCCATTTGTATCACAGCCTTTGGTCAATGAATTATTTATTTCTTTGGTTCTACTTCAGCTTCACAGGCAGACTATTCTCTCTGTAAAGCACACAATTCTGTTGCAAGAATTGCATCAAATACGACTTTCAGAAAAGAATGAGTTATTTATGAAGTCTCAAATGGGTTATGTAATTTATTTTTTTAATTTTTTATTTTTTTTTTTAATGCAGCTGGATCTCCATTTCACACTCGTATCTATATACCTCAGTGTCTGAACACCTTGCAGAACTAAGCACCTCTTTCAGCTATGAGATAATTATTTTTGGTTCACTTAAAATATATACATCAGTACCAGAGACCCAAACACCCAAAGGATCCTCCTGCAGTTTTCAACACATCAGCACTTTTACGTAAGCACAACTCACTGTCTTTGGTCTCTTTGAAAAGATTTGGCTAGTGCTGAGGATCTTTCTCCAAAAAGAAACAGGATTTTGGAAGAAAAACACCCTACCCAACATTAATTCACCATTGGTGCTTCTCTTTTAACACTTTCTCTCATTGCTTTAAAGTATATGATTTTCTACAAGTCTGCAGAGCAGTTGTCCTGGTTTGAGCTCAAACCAGGACAGCAGTGAATCTGACTGTGGAGTTTCACATAATTTATGGGCATTTCAAGAGCAGCTGTCACAAACAAAGTAAGACTGAACTAAACAAGGATACTGCATTGCATGAGCCTTTGGCCAAAGGAGAAAGTGTGCCAACAAGGGATCATTAAACCATCAGCACAATCATCCTAAGGGCTCTCAAGTCCCAAAAAAAAATATCACACAATAATCCATTATCACCTCCAACCTTTGGGGTATCCCCTCACTTGAAGGTATGAGACACTCATCTTCCAGCTCTCTGTTGCAAAGAAATTATAATTTACTTTCTGTAGAGCCAAAATTACTTTTCACCCTTGCTCAGAGTTCTTATTCCTAACATTAATAAGATGATTAGATTGGAAGTTGATGGTAATCATGAGGATTCACATATAAACAGATCCATCAGTGTTTCATTGTTACTTGAATAGTCTTAATCAGTTTTTTTTATTCTGAATAGAGAACTCCAGGCTTGACATTGCTACTTAGCAGATACGCAAGTATGGCCTATAATTTGGGATCCCAGTCTACACATGCATGTAGTTCTTAAGAAAAAGGTTAAACAGTCTCACTGTTACTCCCTGCTCCTTGATGAAATACGGAATTAAGAGTTTTACTTAGTCTAAAATAAACCACTTGACATTAAACAAAGTTCTTGCCCAAACTTCACCAGAGTGCTTCCTAGGTCATCAATGGATATTAGTTATTTCTATAAAGTTTTCTAACATGAATTAGCACTTTTGGATTGGCGAGACAGAAATCACACATGTAGCTAAGAACAAATGACAGCCAGAGCCATTACAGTTTATTGCAGAAACATGTTCATTATATGTCTACTTATAGTCCATATATATTTATCAGATCTAGACTGCCTAATGAGACATTTCTACCTACAAAGACACGATCTGTTTGATGACCAGGGACTTTTTATATCTAAACATACATGTAGCTCTGACACCATTGTAACTACTTTCTAATTATTACTTTGCTGTCACAGCTTCAACAACAAAATATAGTTCAGGACTTAACCTGGATGCAACTTGGGTTTGTTCTGAGTTCAAGTTGCATGACAGGGGTTAAAATTATAAAAGCTAGAAACAACAGTAAACTGGTTATAAATGGGAAAATATAACATACATTTTTTTGTGGATCACAAGCATTACATAATTCTTTCCCTCCTACACTCCACCTGCTAGTAAACCTTCCAAACCTCTGATAAAGAGTTGCTCTCAAATGGAGTTCTTTCTTCACACACACTCCTACAAAAATTAGATGATCCAAGGTCAATTAAGGGTGTTATTCAGTACTAAGCCAAGGTCCAACTTATGCTACAATATATCATAATTTTTCAGTGTCAGAAAAGTCACACTGATATTTGATTAGCTGAATCCATTCCAATTTGCAAATGCCTCTGGCTTCACTATTCCAACAAGACTGCCATCTCACTGAACTCTAAACAATATGTGCATTGACCCCTGAAAGGAAAGATACCTTAAGATGCTTGTGTGACTTAAGGAAAAGCAGAGCCAGACACACAGAACACATATACAATTGAAATTACCAAAGTATTTTGGCAGGCATAGAAACAAGTATCAGACCTTTAAGACTGCAGATATAAAAAATTCAAGTCTCTAAGCAGGAATAGATTTGTGATACATTTTGCTGTAACACATAATATATTTCACAAGCAATCTGTTTCAATGAATTTCACATATACAGTTCTACTGAAATTCAGTTTTAGAACCATTCCCAGAGCGTGCTGGAGAGAAGGTGTACAGGATTCTGATCTTACTGTACAGTACAGGACACAAAGGTAGTTACCTTCAGATGTGAATTATCTACCAACATACATTTGTCTTCCAAACTGATTGGCTTACCTTTCATGGCCTTTTCCTCCTCTGCGAAAGGCGGCCAACTTACCAAAAGTGACAACACACCACATAACTTAGCTTTTTCACCAGTAGGATCAAATCAAGTTCCTTTAATACACTGACACATACCAAGTGCTAATTAGCCTGACATCAAATAGCAGATTTGCCATGTTGTGTTAATCCATCATTTGTCTGAAACTCAGGTGCCTGTTCCAAAGCGTTTTGCAACAGCTTTAACCCACCACTGGAGTTTAGTTTTGAACTACTTTAGTCTTCAGCCAGAATAATGATGGGGAAAGGCTGAATTTTATTCTTCTCAGTCTTAGAGAAAATATAATGGTGAGGCACTCTCTCAGACACATGGCATTTCACAACATTTTCAAGTTATACACTAGAAGAACTGGTAAGCATTTGTCTGCCCATAGCATTTCTCAAGAATCTGATTCATTGATCCCTAAATGACTTCTGGAGTCCATGTTCAATAACACCATTACTACTATATCTTCTTTACTAAGGGATAGATGCAGAATTGGCACAGCTGCAAACCAAGTATGACTAAGTCACTCACTGAAATATTAATTTTCCAAAACAATTTGCCAGTTAGAAACCACAGTAAAGAATTAAAAAAAAAAAAAAAAATTAAAAAAAAAAAAAAAAATTAAAAAAAAAAAAAAAAATTAAAAAAAAAAAAAAAAATTAAAAAAAAAAAAAAAAATTAAAAAAAAAAAAAAAAATTGAAAGACAGCAAACTTCATTGTTGGCAAAGTTGGTCCAAATAATAACTCTTCTTTTTTGTTGACATCATTAGATGATAGCATGTTGTATTTTGTAGGATTGCGCTGCACACGTGTGCAAGCATATAGACAGGTAAGTACACAAGAAGCTTCTGTGAATGGACAGTTTAAATCTAAAAAAGAATATACTTGAGTTTGTCCTTTCTTTTTAACTTGAAATACTTCAAGCTTCTACCTCAAATATTATCAACAATGACTAGGAAAAGAATACATTAATTGCTTTTTTCATTAAGCTGAAAAGAATAGAATCATCATAGAATCATAGGGGTTGGAAGGGACCTCTGAAGATCATCAAGTCCAACCCCCCTGCTGCAGCAACAGTCAAATAGACATTTTTTCCTGAAACACTGGTGGAATCATTTGTTGATTTTCTAAAAGCTGCCTAACATTTCAAGTCAACTGCAATCCCTCTTTTCAAAAACAAAACAGAAGTTACTACCAATTTTAAAAAGTGAATACTTAACAGCATCCATACGGTGGTTACGTGGGCGAAGGTCCTATCAAGAGTGGAATGGGAAAGATGATTCTGTACTTGATACAAGACATTATGGACCATCCTTTCCTGAAAACCAGCAATAACTGTAGCATATATATAGTGAAGTTTACGCCAACTACCATCCAAGCGAAAACCTTAAATTTGAAATTTAGTGCCAAAATAAGTATAGGAGCCTAGTCTTTCTGTTAGAAGATGGATTTATATATTGTGTTTTTTAATCAAAGCTACAGCAGCCTCTTTCATTCTTCCCTATATATAAAAACAACAATCCTTTGTCTTTTATTCACATTATGTTGCAAAACACTGCTTTGTTTTGACGCTGGGAGATTGGAAGGTGAAATGGAGGTCACCTAGTCCCCTGAGGTCAGCCCACACTAATAACACCAGCCTCTGGAGAACACTGTTAGTGTCCCATTTCTCCGAAGGTCAAGCAACTGCTGCAATCATTCAATGAGGAGCTAATAAGACAATTCACAAGTCCTTTTTTCTTCAGGGGTAAAGGACATGCAGCTATGCTGTTCCAATGGTTTTAAATTCTTGTAAACAAATTTCTGTTGACAGAAAGCACCTTTTAAAAATATAGGAAAGTAAGTAAGTGTGGTAACTGCAGTAGCATAACCACTAGGAAGGGGATTTTTTTGCTTTTTAGTAAAGATCAGAAAATTATTAAATACTGGTGACACAGAATTAATTCTGTGCACTTGGGCATTTAAGTCAACATATAAGAATAAGAAAATAAAACAAAAGAAACATTTTAATTCATTTGTTTAAACTATGCACATGTTCCTGCTCTACCCAGAATCTTGGTTACCTGTATCCATGCTAAGCACAGAGCTAGAGCCTGGTCTTGCACATCACACAGACTCCCCACCCATGTCTCTCCTGCAGACTTACTTGAGCCATCCTCTTCCTTCTTAGAGCCTTTCCCAGATGTGTTTTTTCAGAGTTCCAGTACAGCACTCAGACCTACACTGCAAACTTCCTTACTCCTTGCAACCCTTTATCCCCTTCAGCCTGACCTAAATCTCATCCCATATTAGCCTCCCTACTCACACAATACCCAAACACAGGCTACATTTTCCAAATAGCCATGCACAGGCAATTACACATAGAAGGGCACATTCATGAAGGAAGTGGGCAAATAGTAGCCTGAACTTTGGATATCAGTAATTCCAGCATCCAACTCTAAGCTATTGAGAATAATGTATTCCATTTCAGTAAAAATGGGATCTGTCAAAACCAAACTCTCTGCACAAACGTAATCTTCACTAACACTTCCCCAAACCTGCAAAAAGTCCCAATATATTATGACCATTGATGGACCTAGATGTCTGTGCAACTGAACTTAGAAAACCTCAAACAAAAAGCTATCATCCTGTCTGCATGAAAAATTTACCAAACTGATTCGTTAATTACACTTATTTTTTTATTTATAATACAGTACTTCCAATATGAGCACTGTAGAATGTGAGGTTGGACAATCATAAAAAAAAACACCAAACCCTAGAGACAAGAATATTGTCCAAACTACCTTGATTATATCTTAGCTAAATACATGTACATATCAATATGGAATGTAACATGCTGTTACAAAAAAATCACCACCTGCAAAGCTAGAATCCACCAGTGGCTGACTAAAGCAATGATACAGGAACCCAAAGCAGGCATACACTCAAAGTTGTATGAACTGTAATCAAACCTCTGTTTTATTATGTTCTTTATGGCACTGGCATCACAGATCACCAAGACTTGTAAGTAGCTGTATGTGAAATCAAGTTGCTGATATTCTAGCATGACAACTTTAAAAACTGCAGCAAAATTGACTAATTGGCCTTCTCTCCTGCAAAATACTTGGCTTCTTATTTCATCAATTTACCTGAAGCCTGTTGAGAGACTTCTGGGCATCTCTTTCAGAAGACACCAACTCTGCTTTTCTGGTCTGAAGAAACATAATGCATGATAGAATTAATTTTTTCAGTCAATATATGACTACTTGCTTTGTGAGAGTGCAACCTGGCAAAGAAGAGCTTGTCATGATCTTTTTCTTCTATTTTTGCTGTACAACAACAGATAGCAATTCATAGGGTTTTTTTCTGTTTAATTATTTAATTTTTTGTAAGTGTAATGCACTTAATGTTACTATTATCACTATTCTACATTTTCTCCACATAACCAGAAAGCACAAATCCTCTCTGAGAAGATATCCCTCACAAGAGGACAATATATTATCTGAAGAGTCTTTCCTATTAGATGCTCACTTAGTATGTTAAAAAAAATGGCTTTCCAATGGTGTGCATCCACATGATGACATCTACTTCTGACCCTCCCCTGACAGTTCTCTATGGGGCAAGTTAATGGCCCAGATACTTTGTTACTTAAACTCAGTACATTAGAACTGACTTTCATACAGTTAAGGGGAAACACACCATCAGTATCTGACCTGCATATCTGCTAAATGTAAAACCCAGATTTTTGTTTGTCTGCTTCAGCTGGATAAGGAGGAAAAAAAAAAAAAAAAAAAAGGAGTCAGTGGTAAGTTGGTATTTTGGGTTTTGAAATTCAGCATGGGAAGGTGTTATATATGACAAGCAAATAATTGCTTATGGCTTGGAAATATTCTAAAGGTGTTTTGGTTTTTCCCTTTGGGGTGGGGGGGAAGGGGAGCAGAAGCAAACCCCAAAACAAGATAGGACTTCTAGTAACTACACCAAAACACATAAAACCTTACCCTTTAGAAACATCCATCTAACATACTAACTAAAATGTTCAACAGACATGCTTTCTACTTCCAGAAAAAAAGTTGAAAAAACTCTCATCAACATATTACAATATTAAAATTGGCCAATATAACTACAGAAAACAATAAAATACTGGGGTACCATTAAGTCATGAGACTAGCTAAGAATTTGCTTTTCACCTCTGTCACTAGCAGTTTACTGTATTTTAAAATGTTAAGACATCAACAAAGCAAAATAGTTGAACAACTGGGTGGAAAACTTAAAAATTAATTTTCAATATGCCAAGGTGCATGGTTAACTAGAAAACTTTAGATACAGTTCATGTGAATGTCTAATTAAAAATCATTCATCATCATCTTCACTGATTATTTGTCAAACTAGAGAACATGCTGTTCTTTTACATATTGCTGAAATCTCTTGATAGGTAGGGTGAACAGGAAAAAATGAGAATTTAAAAAATTAAATATTAGAAGGAATAATTTCTACCAGATGGTTGAAACTAACTTTAATTCTGAAAATATTCATGTTTTCCTCCTGGGTTTTAATTAAGATGAACCATCGAGTTTGAAAACCTATTTGTTTCTCTGTACCTGGAACTAAAATAATTTTTACACTCATTATGAATATTTCACAGTTGTTTCTCAATCTAAACCATCCTTGCTTATCAAAACCCTGCATAATTGTGAATCAAACATCAAGCTGCAGCTGTAAACATGCTAATCCAAAATTAAAGGTTCATTGCTCACATAATAGAAGACATGTTGAAGCATTTCATAATGACACAGAACTTCCCTTTTGACTACTTTTGATCTTCAATCTATTTTGGCCTGAGGTCAGCTGGAAAACAGATACCATAGATTGATTTCTCTGTATGTATGTTAATTACTCCTTTTTCTGTCCTTTTGCTCCAAATTGTCCTAAATTGGCATTGACTATGATGATATTCAGAAAATAGACTCCACAGAGTTGTCTCGGTGCTGGTTATAAATACACTTTTAAGTTCAAGAGAAAATAATTTTTGGTATCACAAGGGATTACTGATATTGATCCCAATACTATTGAAATATACATAGTTTAACTGGGTCCATCACCTTTCATTCACAGCATTCCCTTTTATAAGCACTGACACGCTTACCATTTTAGCAAATCCAGATTTTTCTATGAACAACAAATCCAACTTGTCTTTCAAAACCCATCACCATTCACTTTGAATGACATCAGCCTAGAAAATTTGAGCCTTGGAAAAGGGTGAGCCCTTTCTTTTTTATGATGTAACCACATCAGGCAATATCACAAGGTCAAAATATTTATTCATGCAGCATGACAGATGCTTAAACAACTTATGAAAGCATTTTTTCCACTTTTGATATTAGCTTGAAGTTCACAAGTATTAAAATGACACTTCTCTAGCAATTAGCATGAGTGCATAAGCAGAGTTGACTGCAATAAAATTTACTTTTTCCAACAGTCATGAAGGGTTTACTCCATAGGACCACTGATTAATATCAAGGGAAGCATGTTATCCATGTCTGGACATCATAAATCTATATGGACCAAATTATAAAGTACTGCCATCCTTCACCTTAAGTAGGACAGGTGCTTGGCTGTCAGTAGGCAGACTGCAGGACCCCTCTTCAGTCTTGCTTTTTCAGTAATTGAAATAAAAATGGAATATCTGAGTGTCTAGAAGAATAAGTGGCAAACCACAGGTATTCCTCTTACACCAGTATGCAATTCGTACATGCTACAGCAAGCTGGTCTAACAGTTGGACATTTATGGGATACAGGCAGGCAGATTTAATAGAAAACTATCTGTCCAAACCTAAAAAAAATCTTCTTAAATGGCCAACTCATGCAATTTTTTCCAAAAGCAGATTCTTCTATACTGTAACTGAAATAGCAAACAAATAGAATAAAAAGTTGTAATTTAAATCTGTTTTCCCTTCAGGCTTCATCATCAGTCTTTTCTCATTTTATATTGAAGGACAAAGTATTCAGTATGTCTATATGTATCCTTACTTATTTAGGTATTCTAATTTACAGATTCAATCAGCCCACTTTTATTTACATATTTATTAGGAGAAAGCTTAATGCAAATAATTTTTGCACAGCAGCAGTACGAGTCAAGTTTAGAATGCTAAATTGGTAACCCCCTGAAAACTTGATTTTACTGGTCCAGCTTCATACGTTCACAGAAGGAAAATTATAGAATTCAATATAGCTTTTAAAATTGTCTTATTATTCTGACTTACACATGCATAGAAAACCTTTGAATCTATTGTTACAAAGACGACAACAGTAAGGTATTGTTACTATCTTTACTCAGAATCTGAGGAACTGCATTATTTTCCTGTACATGGACCCTGCTCATCCATTTTCATGGACTTGACAAGAAAACAAAATTATGTAGCTGTCACTCAATTTAAATGAAATTAATCTATTACTGTCCACAAGAGAAGTGAATGCTCACTGAGGAAGCATTTATTTTTGTAAAGAGACAGTCTGCATGACATTCAAACAGACAGGAATAAGAGATGAATAAAGCATTAAAAAATATTAATCTACCTTTCAAATGAGGTATACAAGTGAAATACTACCCTAATATTCAAGTTCAGTTAAGTTCTTATTGCTAGACATAGCTGCTAAATATTATAGGCTGAACATTCTGAAAAACTTTCAGAAATTACTGAAACAAGATTTGGACTATATCCAGAATATCCTAAACGTTAAAGTTCTATATGCAACATCTTTAAAACACACTCATTTAAATACATTGGTAGTAGCAAAAGCAAGCTCAAAGAAAATGCAGGTTGGATGTGGTCTGGTTTGTGAAGGGTGATATAGCACAGACTGACAGAGTTCAACAGCTTTTTAGCCTCAGTCTTCATAGACCATAACAGCAAGGTGTGGGAAGAAGTGTGACAGCCAACAGGAGAGAGTAACAAGCTAGAAACCACCTAAAGAAACGGGACATATAAAAACCCTTAGAAGTAAGAGAATTTACTTGCAGGTGCTGAAAGCAAGCTGCTGTGCCTTCAAAGCCACTGTCTACTATCACAGAATCATGGGGTAGTTTGGGTTGGAAGGGACCTTAAAGATCACCTAGTTTCAACCCCTCTGCCATGGGCAGGGACACCACCCACTTGATCAGTTTGTTCAAATTCCCATTCAACCTGGCCTTGAACACTTCCAGGGAGGTGGCATCTACAAAACTGGAGGAGGAGAACGGGAGAAAAGCTAACTACTGGGGAGACCCAGGGACCCACAGGCTGTACCAGCCACAGCACAGTCACAGGCAAGGACATGAAGCATGTCTTGTAGAAAATTACTCACAAACACATGAAGGGCAAAAAGGCAGATCATGAACATTCAAAAGAGGTTTACCAAGAAAAGACAACTGCAAATAAGGAGAAAGCAGGGCATCATAACCTGACTTCAAGAAGACTTTTAATGCTGACTCCCACTGTATTTTCATTAATAAGAGAGGACTGGACAGACTGTTAGATGGTTTGAAAACTGGCTGGAATGCTGGACTCAAAGACTGATAAGCAGTAGCCAGAGCTGTAGCTGGTGTTTAGTATCAAGCACTGTACCCCAGGGACGGAGGCTGGGGCTCCTGTTCATAGTGCACTGTATTTGCAGATGATAAAAAATGAGGAAGGGTGCTCAACACTGAATCACAGTTTCAACCCATGGGCACCTTCAGTAACTTGAGGATAATGTGGCATGTCACTCACCCTTTCCAATTCACCTGAGCAGCCTCAGGTGAATAACATTCTGTACCCACAGGGTTCTTTTTCCTAAAAGGCATTAATGCAAAGTAAATACTATTTGCATTCATGCATGAAGAATAGCTTTGGTAGTGTTTACTTCATTATCCTACACCACAGAAATCACAAAATTAGATTCTCTAACTAAAATTAACAACCCAGGAGCACTTTGTAATTTCTATTAACAGTTTTTAGCCAATGAAAGCTGTTTCCCAGGGTTGCCCCTGATTTACATGTGCTTTCAGGTCAACTAAAAGTACATGTTTCTAGTGAGTGAACTGTTTTATTAGAAAGACTGGTTCTATTTCCATCTTATTTACACTGGTCTGTAACAAATGAATTCCACAGAGGCAGCTAAAATCAAATTTATAATGGAAATAACCTTCATTGTGATTAGTAAGCTACATTCAAGCATCACACAGGAAAAGAGGGAAGTTATTATAAGAAGTCCACAAACTTTGGTGGCATTCTTTTGCAATCACAGAGTAATAGTCATACAGTAAATACAACAGACCAAGTAAGACCTACTGAAGAACAAAGTAGGGTGTTCTCCAGTCAGCTTGTCTACACATTTCATGCATTCTATATAGCAGGCATGCAAAGCTTTGCAAGAAGTGGTGAGGAACATCTCAGAAACTGCGGACATCTATAGCGATCACAGAGTTCCTCATTCCAGTCCTACACACAGTACTTGTACACTGTCAGGGTGGAACTTAGGTTCCCATACAAGCAATGCTACAGCAATCCCTTTTTTTCAAGGATGAGCTCTAGTATAGTCCCATGGAACAAATTCCAGTTAGAAGTAGGAGACAAGTCAAGCTCATAATTGTGTTTAGTCTCACCTAAAGGAAACAAATCTGTTCATACTGTGCAGTGTGAAGGCAAGCACATTAAATTGAGATCAATGTATAATTCCATACAAAAAAAACCACATTCCTGTTCTAAATTAAAACAGGTATCAGATGTACTTCAGACATCCTCTAGTACTGTGCAGGGCTCATAGGTGTTGCTTTTAAGAAAGGGAGGCCTCTCAAACTAGCAGCCTCAAAATTAAAAGGTTAGTAAAGCTTTACCAGAAGACAAAGGTACGGTCAAAAATGCTTATAAATTAAAATTTTCTTTTTCTTTCTAATGAATGACAATGGCCACTTCACAAGTTTCATTAACTACAAGTTCATCAATTCTTTTCACTCTCTGACCTTCCCATTTCCTCCTATTTCAATCCACAGCTGCATGTGATAATCCGAAACCCACAATCTTCCAAAAACCCAATCAACCAAAAACCTTAAATCTGGCAACTGAAAGCTTTCTCCAATCTAGACAAATATCTCAGCTTGCATAAAAAGCACATTTCAGATTTTAAAAAACCACAGCACTTCTACTGTGTCATTTCCACTTGCAATGACTGCAAAGAGAGATGAAGGTTGTTATTAGTAAGGATCCCTGCTGTTGTTTCAGTCCGTGATTTATCACCTTCACATCTAAGTAGGAGGAGGTCAGGCTGCAGAAAGGGAACAATTCATTCAAGGTGGCATTTCTCTTTCAGTGGTCAGCTGCTAAGAAATATTAGTAATTTCTACATAGCAACTTAATTACTATCTATAATGGCAGCTTGATACGGTTCAGTCATGTTCACAGTAAAACATGCTGCTCAAATCATTTTTATTATGACTGATCAGTTTTCCTCTGTCAAGTGTCCAACTCATCCTAGTAAGTATATTCCATACATTTTATTTTATAATTTTATAGGATTAAAAAACATAATTTAAGTTACTTTTAGAGATTATCACATATACTGTGCATTTAAATACTAGGATAACTGTATTTATTTACTAGTTCTGCTCTAATAATTACTATGAAAGCTGACCAACATGTTTATAGCAGTGATGGATACAATACTGAGCAATCGATCATAATACTATCTGTGTAAAGCAACTGAAAGAGGAAATTTCAGAGGTTTAAAATGCAATGCTAAATTGAGCAGTAGTACAATACTTAATTTTCTGATAAAGTGGAAACAATCCTGCAAAATACAGCATATGTGACATCATATTCCACTTCAATTTTTTTCATAAATTTTCCGAGTTTTTCATTCATTACCAATCACATTTGCAAAACTACCCAGGACAAGATTTTTTTGCTGTCCACAAATGGTGGTCACAAAAGGGAAGATCTCCAGAGTCATCTAACTGTAATTTGATCTTTGAACTATTGAAGGAGAATGGTTCCTTTTGTCTGGTTATGTTCTCTCACTACCATTGTCCTGGATTGTTTTTACTCCACATTACATTTTATTTATTTTTTAAAGAATGCAGACAGAACACAAACAGATATAAGATTTTTTTCTCAGCCAAAACCACAACTTTTGTTAAATTTCTCTAAGTATTTACCCACAGGGAGAGAAAAAAAATCAGTGTCATGGTCTAACTGTGACAAGCATTTCAAGCCTACAAGGAAGTTGATGAAATGTTTTCATGAAAAGGAATAAAATTAGGACATTACTTAATTTTGCTTGGAAAATATATATTTTTTTAGAGGTGGGACTGAGTAGTCCTTGGGTCTACATTCAAAATCTCAAAGCACACTAATCATATTGTCAGAACCACCATAATATTATATAATGAGCTAGAAATTTAAAAACTGAACTTCGTGAAACAAAAAAGTCACACCAGCTGAGCTTCCACTGCAGTCTGATATGACAGCACCTATGCCTAAGTACAGTAGAGGAGGGTTTGACAAGAGCAGGCAATCCTATCTGTTCAACACAATACAAGAGCAATAGCTGACACAAGCCAAAATTCAAACTACCAAGATAATGATGCATTTTCACAGGACAAAAGGATATTTAAGGAAAAACAAAGGGGAAGATAGAGATCACAGCTACATACATTTCATTAACAAGAAAAATTTGATTGAATATTTGACTACATATAACTGATCTTTCAAACCACAAAGCTAACATTTAAATTAGTCCTAAAACAAACAAATGAGAAAGATGCCTGATCATACAGAAGAATTATAATGCTGACAGCTAGTGAATAACAAGCAAAAGTTAAGACACTGCTCAGGAAACCAAAAGATATTAAGCACTGTGTGTGATATGTGATATACATGATCAATATATTATGTATATTTCATAGCATACATTTTATACAGTACCATAATAGTGTGTTGTATATAAAAATGTATATTTATTGCAGTTATATATTATATTGTATTAGCATATTACAAAAGATTTTGTTATATATATGATAATTTATTGTATAATATATAAGTTATTAATATATTGTTCATATGCGTATGTATATATACACACTTTTTTCATTTTAATGTGTGTGAGGAAGATCTCAGGTCCAAACAAAATGTTTTGACTAGATACAGGAACCTTGCTTTGACCACACATGGCTGGCAGTGGGAAAGAAACCTCAGTTTTCAGCTCACAAGGCTGCAGTGTGTAAATCAATGGCTTGAACCCAGGTTTGCCATATCTCAGATGCACTATCTAACCTTAGAGGTCACATCTGTACTTCAAATATGTATACTCTTGAACTTTATTTGCATTCTGTTTAGTGGCAGACAGTCTACTCTATACAGTGAGGTCCTTTTTCAGTTTATGAATATATTGCTAAGACTCAGATCTAAAGGTAGGCCTACTGTACTACCTATAAATGGAGAATGCACTTAACTTTTGTTTGTTTGGAGCTGGGGACACATGTCATTCCATGTATGAAAATTTAAGCAACTGATAAAATAGCATTTGGGCTGCTTGAAGATATCAGGAGATCAATGAATTTGATAGCCAGTTGGATGCCATGAATTTGAAGAAAAATTTAGATCAGTTACATAAAAAAAAAAAATAAGGCATAACCTTAATCTCTGCTCTGAAATACAAATGCAAGCTTGTAGTTATACCTTTTAAATAAAGACACAGTTCCACCCTTATCTACAGAGTATACATAAACTGTATTTTTATTATTTAAACTCAGTTAAAAGTCAGCAGTGAGTAAGCCAACCACATACTTAAGACCTTGTGGTTTAAAATAACTATCTTTTTCTATATAGATTATATTCCTTGCTTTATAGACAACACCTAAAAACAAATTCTTGTCCATTCTTTTTCTACTCTGAAAAAGCATTGTTATCATTTACAAAGCAGCAGCTACTGCAAATACTACTCCTTTGATATTCTTTGAATTTTGACATTGATAAAAAAATAACATGGACTCCCTGAAAATGAGGAAAGGGTTAAATTTAAGTAGAACATATTAATTTCTTCCAAGTCAATCCCTTAAAGCTGCGCAAAATCCCTTTCAACAAGCATTCCAATTTTGCATTGCAAAGTATCAGAAACCAAATGACAAATTATCAAATAAAAAAAATACTCATTTTTGAGTTTTCCTATTGACATACCTTTTGCAACAAACAATGTATGCAGTAGGTTGTGTAAAAATAAATGCACGCGTTAAGAAAGACAATTCAAGGTTTGATTCAAGTTTACAAATGAAGAGAGTTAAATGTGCCTTAAAACAGACAGCCAGAGATAGATAAAGGTGGCTTAAATGATCCACCATGCTGATCACACTTCTATATATTTGCTATATATAAACACTTACTGGAAACAAGTCACAGGAGGTGAAAAGCCAGGCAGTGCTGAGTATACTCAGCATGATTAAAAGACACCCAGGCCTTCCCACATCACAAGACAGAGTAAGGGCTTTCTGCCAAATAAACTTAAAGCTTATGTAATGCCAATGTCCACTGGACTTCTAACTTCATTCTGTACCATTTTGTAGCAATTGCTACCAAAAAAAAACAAAAAAAAAACAACAACAAAAGATCCACAAATATTTTATTCTAAGCTTTAATTTTTACCCAAATATGAAAGATATACCTACAAATTATGAGTCTGTCTGCCAAAAGAACAACTGATCCAGGCCAATGCTTTGCCAACAATACCAAACCAGTCATTCTGCATTTGCAGGAATGGCAGTCATAGGAAAGCATCACCTATGTTGATTTCAAAAGAATCAAAAGGTAACTAACATCATATTCACTCACACAACCAAGGCTAAATAGGCCACCACCTACTGTTTTCTTAACAGTGAACATAAAATAAATAATAAGCTACATCTAAGCTAGTCTCCGTCAAAATAAGAATGTTTTGCATATCAGAGACAATGACATTATGCACACACAGTAATGAAAGCCAATGAATTAAAATGAAAAATCCAATCCACTCCCTAGCTCTCAAGTACCACTGCAGGACTTTTAAGTTTAAAACAAACAAAGTCATGTAGGTGTCAAAGTGTTAATTTAAATCTTTGCAATATGCAAAAAAAAAAAAAAAGAAATAACATTCCAACTTTTATCAAAAGTTGATGAAGAGTTGATGTTGAAAATCTAAGTACCAAGTTTTCCAATTGTCAGGTTTTCTGTGAACAACCCAGAAGTTTCAGCATGAATTGCCACTGGCCTTTTTTGTCACAAGGACACGATGCTGGTTCATGCTCAGCTTGGTGTCCACCAGGACCCAGCTCCTTTTCTGCTGAACTGCATTCTAGTTGGGTAGCCTCAGCATACATTGGTGCTTGGGGCTGTTCCTCCCCAGGAGGAGCTGGAGTTGGCACATTCTGTTGAACTTCAAGAGGTTCCTGTCAGGCTGTATCTCCAGCCTGTCAAGGTCCCTCTGGATGGCAGCATGATGTTGTGGCATATCAGCCACTCCTCCCAGTTTGGAGTCACCAACAGACTTGCTCTGACCCACCACCCAGATCATTAATGAAGATGTTAAAAAGGACTGGACCCAGTATTGACCCCTGGGGTACACCACTAGCTATTGGCCTCCAAATATATGCCACAAGTTGTAATCAGAATAGTAACTTCAGGATTCTTTATTTCATTATCTATGCAGTTGCACCACAGTACACCATAGATGGCATTTTGTGCCAACAGTGTTAGTTCTGTATTAAATTATAATATGAAGAAAAATAATTTCTCTATACTACAGGAGAATAAGGTACATCTTTTGTATATAATTTCTATCCAAGAGCCACCTAACCCAAGACAGTGTCTCCATGAAGAGTGCTTAAAAGAATTTGTCTCGCCATGGTACCCACATCAAAAACCCAAACATACTGGAATGGAGAATTCACTCCTTTTTCTGTACCTATCAGAGCAAAGTAACTTGTTAGCAGTCTGACAAGTCAATAGCCTGCATATTACATTTTACATTAGCTTTTCTTTTTTTAAATGCTCCTCATTCTAACTCTGATCCTTTTTTATACCTCCAAATTCCTGTTTTTCTTTGTATCCAACATTTCTCTTCCACAATTAAATGCCTTGCATTGTCTCGCTTTTGACCTTCTCTCACTGCACACCCATAGTTTCCCTATCTCTTAGTTCTGCATATATTAAATATTACTAGCTTCAGATTACATTCAAACTTTTGTATATCTGTGTCATCCTGTGATGAAGCAAAGGAGGTTTGTGATTAGAAGGTTACATACATTAAAAACTTCAAAGATGAAAATATAGCATTATATAATTCTGCATTCAGTATTTTATGAATGCATACATAATGCATTCAATATTAAGAAGTTATTTTATAGGTTGCTCAGAGTTTAAAAGAAAATATCCTCTCATCTCTTTCTCAGATCTACATGTTTCATTAGCATGAACAGTTTTTGGCAGCATTTTTCTCACATTCTGTATACTGCCACACATTCGTAGAAATGTAGGATGCCAAAATCCACTCTTCACAATCCCTGAATATCACTGAATCTTACCTTAAAATCAGAAGGGAAGATAAAACTTGTACAAATATCTTAAATGTAGCTAACTACTGTCATGAATTAGTAGCTTCGCCTCCAGTGGCACTCTAGATTTTGAAAAGGTGGGAGAGAGAGAAATATTATGCCATTGCTGCCAGAAGTCTCGTAGCAGTTACTTGCCATGTCTCAAAAAATCCTGTGATTTCTCTAAGCAGGTACTGGAGCTGAGGGCAAAAAGTACAGTGAGAAGGAAGTTTTTCTCCCAGAGAAGCAGCAATTAACTGCCCATGCCAAAGCAAGCAACATGCCCTGGCAAGGCTCTCCCACTCCTTTCACAGATTGCTGAATGCCCACTGTAACTATTTAAAAACTTGGCTAATGCCTTATATCAGCAGCTTCAAAACTCAGCTACAAATCTGGCAGCACTACACAAACAAAATATATAATGGCTCTGACAGGGAGGGAGACAAGCCCTGGCCAGTACAGCCAGTACAGGCACCACAGACATCTGTAAAATGTCTTTGGAGTGATTTCTTCACCAAAATGACACAGAAGAACCAGAACACACAGTGCCAGGCACACTCAAGAGCGAGCACCACTGGACACAGCACAAGGACAGCAAGAGTCCTCTCTGAAGTGCTAGTTTGCAGCATCACAGCTTGGGGGTCAAGGAAGGATTCAAAACACTGGGTTAAAATTTGAACCAGGTCACACACTGAAAAGAAATATGAAAACTATTAAACACAAACTGAAATTTAGGGTAAGTTCTTTATTTCAGCTCTAAGATGGAATTTACAGACATTGTAGAAGAACTGGTACAAAATCAAAGATCATCAGGTTCCAACTCCTCTGCATGGGCAGTGACACCTTCCATTAGCCCACGTTGCTCAGAGCCCCATCCAGCCTGGTCTTGAACACTTCTAGGGATGGGGTTTCCACAACTTCTCAGGGCAACCTGCTCTACTGTCTCACTACCTTTGCAGTAAATAATTTCTTCCTAATATCTAATCTAAAGCTATGATCTTCCTGTTTAAAACCATTACCCCTCTATCTATTGCTACATGCCCTTGTAAAAAGTCTCCTTCTATAGCGAGTTGGAGAGAGACTTCTTACAAGAGCACACAGTTATGGCTCTGTGGCAGTTCTATGGCTCTGTTCTGTGTCAATAATACTCAGACATTTCTTATTTACTGCACTATTTTAGTCATATAATAAGCAATAAGATGAATGTGAGGATGACAACTAAGAAGGTATGCTTGCTAAAAATAATTCCACAAGCCTTTTGATACAGGACACAAAACTCTGTCCTTTAAGAGACCTTGGCTTGATTCCTAGCACCACTGGAGCTGGGGGGGGGGGGGGGGGGG
>NW_009952801.1:3461896-3477076 GCF_000747805.2 Chaetura pelagica
TGACCCAACACAGAATGAAAGAGTGATTCACATCGGCCATTCAACACTAAACTGTTGCCTAAGAGAATAGTGAAGCTCTACAGAGTGGAATGAAGCACCAGCACCACAGGACCTTGAGGGTGAACACTGCAGAGTACACCTTCAGGGCTGTGATAAGGGGGACAAAAAAAGGCTAGAGGTAACAAAAGCAAGGTCAAAAAGCAGAGCAGTGCAAGCCTGTATCAGAGATCATGCCAATTCGAAAAGAATGTGATCTTCTAAGCATAAGATCTTAGGACTAGAACATTAAGTCTCCTAAACAATACATATATTCAAGACCTTTTAGTGAAAATGTATGCACAGCAGTTGATGAAATACAGGATAACATAAAACCACACTAATTTAGATGCTGCTAATGCTACTCTAAATGCCATTGATAGTGCTGCAAGACTTTGGCAAACTAGTGATAAGTGGAGAAGAAAAAAAAAAATCCTAAAGTGTTAGGATTATACATTGCAACTAAATAAACATAAGAAAAAAACAAAATTTAAGATATTTAAATAACTGTGTAAGACAATAATGCACAAAAAAACTGAAGATACCTTCTTTTTTCTTTTTTTTTAACCATAAACATATGGGTTTGGAGCCAAACTGGAGACTATACCCTGTCGTTGGAATATTTGGCTTCAACTTACAACAGCAAATCAAAGAGCACCAAAATAACCTCTTTCCATGATTTTTATAGTGACTTTTTAAGCTTTATTAAAAGTACTACTTCTGAATGCAAACTGAAAAGCCAGAATACATCAGAGACTGCTGGATGACTCAGAAGGAAGGACAAGGAAAAGTTCTTTCTGAAGAACTTTTATTTATTTATAACAAGAAGAAAATTCAGAGGAAACTGAACAAGTAGTGAAATAGTTTTCTGTTTAAACACCATCCTATGTTCGTTTGTGATTGGCAATATTTAACTCATTATAAACAGCCTCAATTGTGAATCCATAGTTATTTATTAATATTTAAGCACAGGGCTTATGATTTCTAAAAATGTGTTCTGCCATATCTTATTACAAACTGTTAACATGCCAAAAATAGTTTAAAATTTTCAACATTGGTCTTTTACTAATAGATAAAAAAGAAACCTTTATTTACGCTCACTTGGAAGACAGTGCTAATTGATTGATCTCATTCACTTATTTTAAAGAGAATGATAAAAAGCAAACCAAACAAAATCAACATTTTATGTAACTCAATAAAAGTGCTAAAGGGATAAATATATACAGATATACTATGCTTCTAAAGTGAATACTAAATGTAATTAAAATTATCTTTTATTTTCCAAACTCAAACAGTGATATTGCACTGACGCAAAGGCATTAGGGTGTCTCAGCTGGGAGCAGTAAGAGAAAAAAAGATGGAAGTAAAATAATCTTTCAAAGTTATGTTCTATCTAATAAACAAAAATAAGACAGATTCATAGGAAGCACATTTTCATAAATACTTCCATATTATTATTTTAAACATTGTAATAACATTGCTTTATTTTTAAATAAATAGGTAGAACCGAAGTAAATATATATATATTCATCAAGGAGTATTTCCCTTAATTGCCTACTTGCACCTACCATATGCTTTTGCTTTCCCACAAAACTATTATCAACAATATTTTCTAGGATGCAACTTGGCTCTTGATTTCTTTTCTCTACAGGAAAAGGAACCACATCTTTCTTTGCATTTTAGGCTATTACAGATGATGTTCAAGAGTTCTCCCATGAGTATACATTTAAGATTCAGAAAGAAAACAACCTTGAAGGAAACAATATTTTATGTATGGCAGTGATTTTATTTTGGAGCTAAGCTAAGACATCCTTTTCACACAGCTCTGAGGGACCTGTTGGCAGAAGTAGTTATTCCCAGTCAGAGCAATTCTACAGCTGTCCATTAGAAAGTGGAAAAGCCCTCAATCCACTAAGATGTCAACTGTACCTAGTGTCATTTTCCTTCTGTCCTTTAACTAGTTGAACTGCATAAGCAGACATTTAAAAGCCAAATCAGTGGGATTCTTTCTCAGTCTTGTTAATTTTCTTCACAAAGGATGGTCTGTACAATTTCAGAACATAGACATATATATGCAGGTGTAATGCAATAAATTATTTTCTATTTAAGTATGAATCAAAAAAAGTATGAGCAAATTCAGATAGGTTCAGTAATTAGAGCTTGAGTCCATTCAATGCTATTTCTAGCATTTTAACTGTTAACTACTGTCTTCTGTGATGGGATCCTTATTAGAGTAGTATTTGAAAACAAAACATCCTAATTCATTCATCTCCCATGGTGACAATTCAGTATGCAAGCTGCTGCCTCATGCTTGAGCATTACTGACAATGGGCAATATTCCACAATGTCAGCAAAAGCTAAAAAAAAAAAAAAAAAGGGCAAAAAAAAACCAAACTACTGCTAATGTTCAGCATATAGTTTTATTGATGACAGAGAAACAATTCTCCACCATCAGCTTTGCAGCACTGCTGACTATGGTCCTGCACCCTCCAGGCTCAAGCAATCACAGTATTTATGACCAGATTGGTCTCTGACCCAGATACAATACTGATTATTGAAGCTTTCATTTGACAGGAGTAATTCTGACCTACTGTGCTGTTAGGAACTAAATAACAACCAGACAGCCTACGCTTTCTTTAACCTAGCTATTAACAAACTCATAATGAAACTTAAGTTGCACTGTGTTTGTGTATATATGCTGGAATGATGACTATAGTACTATGTAATGAGTGAGGGTAAAAGTAAAACATGCTAAAACACAAACTGAAGTTTTTGTTGTTTATGTATCTATGTATTGAGCAAGATAAGGACAAATAATTGAAGTGGCTGTATTTCCACCTCCATGGTATTTTGTAGAGGTCAGTTTAGGACAATCCAAAGGAGACTCAAATTGTAGCCCTTCTCTACATCAGTGCATCAATGCTAATGAGAAACACACACTGAACTTACCTAATTAAGTAAAAAAAAAACCAAAACTATGTGTATTAGATTACCTCAATGATTTGAAGTAATTCAACATCCCTAGTTACTGCTCCAACAGACTAACTTCTAAAGGAGCAAGCCAATTCACTTGGGTGCAACAGTGAAGAGCTAGGAATACTCTCATGTTAAGGACAGACTGGGTTTATTATACAAGCTCTGAAACAACAGTTGCATCCATTTGAATGTTATCATGTGCTACCACTGGTCATACAGCCATGGTAACATATGGTTAACAATATTCTAAGTAAATAGTAAAATCATGTCCACTCTGTATGCATACATCCCACATAACACCACCAATGCCATTATGTCAAGAGTAAAAGCACTAGAGGACTAAATCACTGTTAAACATCTCCTGCTTCAACACTTCAGGATTTGGAATAATTAAACAGAAAATATTCTTCATTAATTCATTCAATATATGTTGAAGAAAAGCATGCAGATTGATTGCTCTTTACTTCCCATTGATCTTTTTGTGCTTCAGCATAGAAGCCGTACTTAACATTTGAATGTGCAAAGTCCTGCAACAGCAGAAACTCTTAGGAAAACAGCCTGTAGAAATTAATATAAATATCAAATTTTAACTGATCAATATCTACCAATTTCCCCGCAAGGTATGAATTTGTCTCTCTTTCTATGAAATGTTAATTGCATGTATACTAAATGTCCCACACAACTTTATGATAAAGCTAAATAATCATGTATCTTCCATGAAAATTCTTCAAAATCATAACACTATTTTACTTATAGTTGATTCTTCCTACTACTTATAAATTGACCACCTGGGTGACACTTTGAACAGTCTTCCACACCACTGGTTTGTCTCTGTCAGACTCACATACCAGAGTTAGGCACTTGATTCCATCATGTACTTTTATCTCTGAAAAAGAGCACTAGATTTAAAAAAATCTTAAATCAAGCTCTTTGACCTTTTTCTGATTACTAGTGCCCACTCAACCTTTTCAAGATGAATGGCAGATATCTATGTCCAAGACAGTTTATTCGGCAATCACAATACTTCCTATAAGTTAGATAAATTGAGCGGTCACTTAACAGGGAAAAAGGCCAACATCAATTGCAGCAAAGGTCATTCAGTCCAGCTATCACATACCGTATTAAATTGTCATCAGATCTGAACAGCAATGTCATCAATAACCCATCTAACTAGAATGACTATGAATATCAGAAACAATCTATCCGCTCTATGGTAGGCACAGAGCAGTCAGGAAATACACATCCCTGTAAGGCAGCAATAGCAAAGGCCACTGTAGAAACACCTGAAGGGAACAAACATTCTTATCCACCAGTTTGGGGGAAAAGGAGAGGAAAATGAAAGACAATAATAAGCTGATGCTATACGATATAGTGTTTTCCATAGTACTATAAAAAACATCCTATGCCCTACAACTTAAGAGTCCAAACTCTTTTCATGAACCCTGGATGGGAACCTTTGCACATATCTTTCCAACTCAGAGGAAACAGAAGTGATACCCTGAGGGGGAAAGAAAAAAAAAAAAAAAAATCTGCAAGAAGGTTTTCATTTGTCGTATCTGAGAGGACTTAATTACTGAGACTCCTCAGGTCTTCAGCTTGAAATTTTGCTGCATCATGGGATTTTGGGTGCTCTTACGGTAACTCTGCGAATACCCTGCTCTTCCCAGCAGTCCAAGTCACTGGTCAGTTCTGCTGATACTGCTTTTACAATGAGCAAGGTGTAGAAATACCTAATGGAAACTTGAAATTAATAAATATGACTACTATCCAACCTCTGATAGTTAAAAGAATTTCATAATTCTTTTGATACAGCTATTACTGAACTCCCAAGTGTAAAGAAAAGCTTTTATCATAATCAAGTGTTTATATTGCTGAAAAAAAAAAAATAATTCATTATTTTAATGAAATTAAAGTTCTTTAGCTACTATAAAAATCACCATAAATGTGAAGAGTTCAAGCATGTCATGTTTATACATTTATATTACAGGGACATATAATATATGCAAAAAAGACCCTATAAAGGGAGTTATTTTTTGAAAGAAATACAATTAATTAATTATATATGTGCAACATCAATTAAACAAAAGCAAGGTCCACACATTACAAAGAAGCCACACCATGCTGTGCTTTCATTTTGCATATAAAACCTGAAATAGCTAACTGAAATTACACTAACTTTTAAACAATATCCATACTTAGATCTCTTTCATATTTTCAAATAAATCATAACCTAATTTTGAGAAAATCCACTCTGAAAACAACTATGAAAGTGAATGCCTGGGCATTTACAGATGAAATCTATGATATCTACTTAGGAATCTGCACAGTAACAGCTGGTGTTGCATCCAATCAGGAAAGACAAGCGATACCATATGGCCTATTTTTCTAATGCAGTTCAAAACACCTAGTATCCAAAATACCATACTTAGGGGGAAGAAAAAGAGAGTTGAAATCCAAGCATTATAAATAATTAGTCCACTCCATCAGCAATAATTAGTCTACTCTGCTGTAAATTATTTAGCTTTATTTGTAGCATGACCTCTTAACCATGATACTAAGGTCTAACTATACCATATGATAATAACATTTAATCAAAACAAAATTATTTACCATTAATAAATCCTTACTTAGGGAAGGTTGCCCAAGTTAAGAAAGGCTCACATAAACTGTGTATTTTACATTTATGATGATTTTTAGAATCACCTTATTACTAATATTTTTTTTTTCCATTATATGAAACAAAGTTATTTTTAAACCCCAGCACTGAGTCAAAAGAACATCATTTAAAGTTACACTTCCAAACAGGGACGCTCAGCCATCATTCTCCTCTGGGAAACCAAACAACAGCAGAAACTTTGGAGAAAGATGGATATAGATGAACTGACAATGTAACTGACTTTTTTCCCTTCCAATTTACACTCAAAATCTGTGCTGATTAAATTAATGCTCATACTTGAAATCATCATGGTATCCAAAGGATACACTCAGAAAAAATACAGGTTTGATCAGCAAAATGTTAGTTCTCTATTACCTAGAAGCTGTTTCTAACAAAGCACAAAATGACAACTTTTAAAAAACTGGCAGGAAGGACAGTTACTCTACACTTGAGAAGAAGCCAGCTCTAAATGACAGAGATGTGTATTTATAGAGATCCTGATTTTATCTTTTCATTTGAGGTGCAGTTATAACAACCTGTCACTCAATCCACTGAAGTAATGGCAGAGTACTCTGACATGTAAGAAAACAGCATGCTGATGAAGTTGTATTAATAGTACTGTGGGTTTCACTTATAATCAACCATTGTATTGACAGCTTTAACATATATACTCCTCAAAAAAACAATCAAAACCAATCAAGTCTCTTTTGCAGTTAAAAACTTTGCATATATACATATTTTAATATAATTTTGTAATATTGACAATAGTTTCTAAGAATATATTTTTAGACAACTTGTTTCAAATGTTCATAGAAATATTTATCTACCAGCTATAAAAATACTAAACAATAGATATCTACGTTGAATAAAATAATCTTCATATATTTAAAGGAAAACAAAGATTTCTGTTCACTTATTTGTTCTCAGGTGCTCACCTTTTCTTACATAAGGTTAACTAGAAATCAGCAGCTTCACTGAGCGGGGTGGGTCCATCTGTCCCACTACTAGTCCACAGCAAAGAATGAAACAGATAAATTCCAAACCTTCAGTTTACTGATTAAAGATCTAGTCTATGGCCATCTGCTAAATTACAATAATCTGTTAGGATGTCAGAAATTCTGACACTGAGAAACTGACAGCAGAGATGTTTCAGTGATGAAAACTACACTAACTAATTCTATACCATCACAATAAGGCTGTAAGTATTGCCAAGAGGCTACTTATCACAAAGTATTTAAGAATATTCTAAAACATAGAACCTCCAGGCCATGCTGGTGAAATGTGTTCCTAAAAGCACATCAGAAGTAATAAAATAGAATCCTATAATTTGCAATCTAAGAAACTCTTAATTACACTGGCCTGACAAGAAATACTGTATTCCAAAATGCCTTCTCCAATATCTTATTTGTAAACACAGTAGAGAAACGTCTTGTTAGCTACTGGGAACAAACGGATGGCATTGCAACTGTGGGTGGTCTTAGAGCTGAAAGATTGGTTATAGAATCATAGAATCATTTTGGTTGGAATAGATAATTGAGTCCAATCGTTAGCCTAGCATTGCCAAATCCACCATTAAACTGTGTCCATAAGCACCACATCTACAAGCCTTTTGAATACCTCCAGGGATGGTGACTCAACCACTTCCCTCAGCAGCCTGTTCCAATTTTTGTTATCATACATTAATTTCATATTTTGCTCAATTGTCCATCCCTGCAGTAGAAACACTATTCATTTTCCCATATGGTACTGAAGAACTACATAAGAATTCTAAATCAGAACAATAAAATCAACTTAAAACTTGACAAAAACAAAGACTAAGCAAAATTGTCAAAAAAAAACTATAATTTAATAATTTATCAAAAGGCATTGCACATGCATTACCTTTAAAATTAAAATGGACATTGCTTCTATGCTGCTATGAGCAATTTCTGTATCTTTACCAGCACTGAAAATTGATGAGCTTCAATCAAGGCAGAGAAAAGCACAAGCTTAGAATCATAGAGAATTACCTCTCTCACAACCAGCTACCATCAAGTATATTTCACTTTGAAAGCTTTTCCATTAAGTAGGTTTTAAAACAATATATTCTAGCTGGGAAACTTTTCTTGAGAACAGTTATTTTTAAACACATATGACATTCTCAGCTTTGAAAATGGAATCGTAATCAAAAGATCATTAAAATACAAAATTGTTGCCAACAGCCAGGCAAAGGGTACTCATCTACCAGATTTCGAAATGACAGGTATTATACTTGAAAAGTTGAACTCCCAGAGATTTCTTTCCAATCACAAGTAGTAAATTACTTTTTGCCTGTACTGCATTGAAACTTGAAATTATTTTTTCCACATAACTAAAGGAGCTCAGAGGTGACAAGAACCACTTAAGTAGCATTTTGCATTTCTTAAATTCTATAGAAGACAATGGTCTCCATAGATGCAAAAAGGGGATAGAAATGGGTTGGAACAGAACAACTCCAAAATAAAATCTTGAACCATCCATTAGAAATGTAACTATAGGAACTTACAAAAATCTACATTAAAACTTCCCCAACTACCAACCAAAGAATACATCCTTTGTTACAAGTGAAAAATGAAAGGATGTCAAAACAACCTATATTAATCCATAACTCATGTATCCGTATGTTTACCAAGTCTGTTTGTCAAAAGTACATTGGCGTGATGCTCAGAATTAATTCTAACAGGCAACCATATTTCTGAAAGATAAAGGAAGAACCTCTTCTAAATATTCTTTCAAAATAAAGGGGGGGAAGTGCCACCTAGCTCAATTTCACCTTCTTACCATTCCTTTTAAATCAAGGGATTAGGTGTTACCCCTTAACTAAAGCATAAAGGCTAATCTACCTAACAGCTAAGAATCTCCTGAAAAGGAAACAAGATCAAGACACATCATCTACCTTTTTTTTTTCTTCTGAAAAGAGGTTTTAAGAAGGGTATTTTGCTAGAATGTATATTGTATGTATATTGTATCAATGAAGGCAACTGAGACAAAATTATTATTTAAATAAAGTTGAAAAGAAAATGAAAGTTCATTAAATACATTAAAGTGGCAAAAAGAAACAGCTAGAAACTTCTCAGGGAGAAGTTTACCCCTTTTTATCCAACAAACATGACTTCGCATTTACATATTTTTAATTTCAAGCCTTCATTTTCTAGTTAAAATAATAAAAATACAAAACAAAACCCAAAAACCAGTTAAACAATTTCTGTAAACACCAAAAAAATAGGTCAGAGCAAAATACTGTTTACGTTTCTACCTCCCAATTCTTATGTTCCAGAATTGATGTTGAGCACATACCTGAGTGTTCCCTTGAGTCATTACATTAAAGTCACAGGAGATAAATGTATATTATGGTTGGACACAGAAATTTTATTTTCTCTATAGGAAAATCCCACATAAATAAAAGTGAAAAAGTGAAATAATAGATTTGCACTAAATGTTGTGCTAGATTGATTTCAATCTGCCTCTCACTTGATGATGACAAAAAGAGAAAACTCAAAAACTTACTAAACTAATTGAAATTAGGGAAAAGAAGCAAAAATTTCTGTTAAGATATTGCATACATGTGTTTCATATTTTGCTTATTAAGCCTACACTAGAAGTTTTTCACCTTCTTACGACGTGAGGCAATCCCTTATATTTTAGGATACCATGAGCACTAGATATGACAAGGTGGCTTGTAGCCTAGGAATCAGAGCACAGCAAACCACTGACAGCATTATCAATTTCCTAATCTGGCATTCCAGGTCATCTTCGAGGCTGCAGGCTCTTACAAAACAGCAGCAAATGTCTTCTGAAGCACCAAATGTCTCTATGGCATGCAGATGAATATTAAAAACAAGGTTTGTATTGCCATCATGGCGTGACTGATATTCAGGGTTTGTAACTTACAGATCTAGGATATCGCTAACAAAAGCACCAAAATGGTTCAGGTTTTGTAATCTAATTTAAAATCATCTTTGATAAAAATCCTTAGATTTTGAGAGGATAAGGAAAATAAGAGTGTCTTTGAGTCTCTCATTTTTCCTCTTCGGAAGTGCAGTAACACAACACCAGAAAAAGATGAACCACTATTTCTTGCTGCAAGTAAAGGCCTATGGCAATAAGAGCTCATGTTTCTTCTCCAGAATACCAAGTATTTATTGACCAGGCAGCTAATACAGACCCAGGACATGGGGACAAATATCTCATAGAGTATCCATTAGCCCACTGAGACAGAAAAGGGGTTAAGATATGGAAAAATCTAACAAGTCATGCGAGAAACTGGGCTGGGGACCTAAAAACTATCATCTCTACCAAAAACAGACACAAAAAAATAAATAAATCTTAGATGATAGATTTGAAAGCTCATTAAAAACTCTGTATATACAAAAACTTACTGCACTTTAAAGAACCAGCCCAAATTTCTCATCTGACTAGCTGTCCTAGATCTAGAATTAAGCATGCAAAATATCAAACTGATAACATATCACTCTGAGGCAACTTGGTTATCAGAAGAAAAGGCCCTCCAGCTGAATAATGTGGGTTTATGGCTTTTTGTTTGTTTGTTGTTTTGTTGGGGATTTTTTTGTGTGTGTTGTTTTGGTATGCTGTTTTGTTTTTCTTAAAATAGTTCTCCCATGAAAAATCCCTATTTCCATCTGCCTCATAACTATTAAATTAGTGATTAACAACCAACTCAGTAACAGGGAAGTACATGTATTTGGGCAACAATCACATCTCTGAAGAAAGTAATTCTGAGCCTGAAGTTAGAAGATAAAAGTCACATTAAACTGACTAGAGTAACCATTATGTAAATGGCAGATACTACACTGCTTGGCACAACACTAATAGGTTGATTTATCAAGAAAGATTAGAGTTCACTAAGCACAGTTCAGTTAAGTGATGGCTGAGGGGCATGAAAACTGACAAACGCTCTTCTTGTGTAATCTAGTCATGAAGGAAAAAAGGATTATAGAAAAAGGCAAACTAGCTATAAAATAACACAACACACAGACAATAGTGTAGTCTTTCAATTACAGTGATAGAAATACTACTGCTTAAATATTTACTATAAATGTTAAGTAGAGCTTGGGAAAGATATGGCAGACTGGGAAGAAAGAAGAAAGAATGGGTAATTATTCAGCCTCATTAAATTTTTCATCAGAAGGAGCAAACTACCATAGTTTGAGCATTTCCTTTTTCATTAGAGTGCTTTTTAATATTGACATCCAACCAATTATGTTTGAGCTAATTCCCAGAATACTGTGAGAATGTAGCTACTTTCAGAAGTTTCTCCAGATTAATGACCTGCATTATTTTTTCATTAGAAGCTGCAGTGTGCTCCTAGACATACAAAGTGGAGAATAAAAAACCACCCTGAACAGAACATATTCTCCAAAAAGCCCTTGGCTTTCTTAATGAGTTTCTATCTTCAGGGAGCCTTCTTCATCTTTATTTTAAAAATTCAAAACCAAAAGCAACACTACTACATCAAATGGACTTCTTGTTTATAATCAACTGCAGCAAATTAGTTGAACTCTCTGCCTGTTAGCTCCAGACACAGGTGAAGTGATATAACACAAAAGTAATGTATTTATTTTTTTAATTGCCATGCTATCTTTGATGTTGAAGACTCTGATTTTTATGTTTAGGGCTTTTTTGTTATTTGCGGGGAGGGGGGGGTTCTAGATGTACTATTCATTAATCAGTTTTCCCTATCTAGGCTAAACTACTCCAACGGCATTCTGAAGACTGTTTCTTTTCAAATACTTTCAGTGAATTGTTTAAAAGTTGACAAAAATGCAATATATTATCCAATTCATTACACAGAAAGCAGGGCATCTTTGGTTTATGGCGTCTTAATATACTTCATCTTTTCTTTCCAAAATTTTCTCTGGTAACATTTACATAAAAAATTATGAATGTCTGTCTTAAACTGAACAGAAACTGAAAAACTGAATTGCATTAGCAACTAATATAGGCATCACAAGACTGAAATTTTGTTTTGTGCTCTTCCTTTTATATTTTATCTTTAATTAAGTTGAACTTTTTCTTCAACATAAGTTTTCCTGAAATCCATATTTTGTTAATGAACACCTGCCTTTAAGAGTGCTACTCATCGCTCTCAGGGGATTATATGCAGACTGGATTCCATTCACAGTATAATAAACTTTCTGAGTAACAGTTTTTTACTTGCTGAGAAAACACTATATTTACAAAGGTATAGGCATATATTGAAGATTGCTTTTAGTTTAATAAAACAGCAAGGTTATTACTTCAGAAGATGTATATACAACCTTTGTAACAGATACATGATCTACTATGGAAGCAAATTCTTTACTATCTTACAAACTCTCATCTGTATGAATAGCAATATATAATTTACTCTGAGACAGAGGTTCACTCTTTCACCTACTTCCAGCACTAAACCACGTCCCTAAGCATCATATCTACATGTCTTTTAAATACTTCCAGGGATGGTAATTTCTCATCAATATGTACACACTATATTTTTTCTTAAATGAGAGATGAGAGTGATGAGGACATTTTATAAGCAACAGATTTTTGTCATTTTTTTTTTCTATTCAGGTGGCAGCAATTTTTAGTTCATTGAATTGTTACTTCATTTCCAATCAGCAATGTCCGTTTATATGTGAGGCTTCAAAAAAATAAACATTTTTTTTTAAAACCTACTTCAGCATCCAAAAGTTAAAAATCTTGCTACCTGTTTGGTTTTTTTACCCAATTTCACTTTTTGTTAGGAGAGAAACTAAGCAGTACACTGCTCAGGAGAAACTATAAAATACTGTAACCTAACAAATTCAGTATTTTCAAGTGAAGGCATTTACTACATAGCATCCTCAGAGCAATAAAATGAACTTCTTGAGGAATTAGGATAAGAAAAAGACAAAAATTATGCTATCTCATAAAACATATTTTAAAGTTACTTCCATCACATATAATTGGTAATAAATCTGATTAAATACTTACATCTGTACTATGACAAAAGAACCAAGACTCAGTTATAATCAGTACATATCATCTTCATCTTGATTTATTCCCTAAAGCTTTTAAAGCATATTAAACACAGAGGGGGAACATTAAATACTCTTATCACTAGTAAGTGTCTAAATCACCTATACAAATCTGTCATGGTATGCACTTTGCAGAATTTCAGAAAACACACTTCTGTGCAGCACAGACTATAGCAGCTCTCTAGAGAGATACAGAAGTACAGTATAGAAGTTAACCTGAATTTTCTAGCCGTATGGTTCAGGTACCCAAACTGTTCCCAAGGTGTTGACATTCATGTATCAAGTTGAAATATGGAGAGTTGTAAGTCATTCATACCTGTCAAGTTAAAGACTACAAATGTTCCTTGCAAGCTCGGTCACTTTATCACTCTCCCTCCTCTTCCTTTCATTATCTTCTGCAATGCACCAAGCATGTCTCACAGGAATGAGATGGTCTTTCCCATGTTGCTTTCTAAAAAGCAGTGTTGAGTGTGATTTTAATTTAGAATTACAAAAACAGGAGTGATTTCAATGACAGCCTTCCAAGTATGCCTCTTAAAAAACAGCAAGCTAAGCAGTGAAGCTGGAATTTCTTAAAATATGTTAGTGGTATATAAAAAATACAATTCTGTTATTAGATATGACCACAAATTCACAACTGTGCTCCTGTTTTAGTCAGACACTGAAGACCCAGGTAACATACTGTTATATTTATTATATGCTAGTGCCATTAGATCCACACAGCACTGTTCAGTAATGTCTTCAGAATATGACATATATATGACTAATACAAGCATAGATCTATGTATTGTTGGAAATGTCATATGAAAACAGCTTCCAGACAGATTCACCAGAACACTCATGTTAGTTAAAAAGTTTCCATATCTGTCCATATAGCAATTGCTGCATTCTCAGCTGCCCGAGTTTAAGTCTCAAAATCTACTTTAAATAACTGTATTCAACAGAAAATAGCTGCTGGTTGCTTGCCTCATGCCCTTCATGTTTGTATTCTTCACTCATGTAAACTTCTTTTTTCCTATTTCCCAAATGTCCTAGTCTCTTCCACTACACCCATTTTGCTTGCATGTGGCAATTGCTACAAGTGTGCTAAACGTGTGTTTCTTGGCAACTGTATGATAACTACAAAAAAAAATCACAGGTCTCAAAGTTTCTTCCATTTTCTTTTTTCACAGAGATCTACAGAAAACTATACTCATATAAATGTCACTGCACAGAAGAGGAAACAAATTCCCAATGGCACAACTGCAAACCACTTGCAGAGCTGAGACTGCATTAAGATCCAACCTCTTCACTAGCTTACAGGTTTCTTGTTTTGCTTTGGGTCTTTGTCTTATTATAGATTTTTTTTTTATAAGGTTTGATATTCCCTGTTGCAAGACACAGCAGTCTTATTGAAATGGCTTTTACCCTCTTCTTCCACCTCTTCCCCCAGTCAGGGCATTATTTTGATCAAAAATCACAAGTGAATCGAGTCACACGAAATAAAATGGGACAAAATTCATCGCAATGTGCACTTGATTCAGCCAATCAGTGGAAAACCACAAAACAAGCAAAACTCTACCAAATGCAGGTGATGTTTTAGGATAATCAAGCACATTCATATAAAATTCAAAACGAGTTTTGCTACGTGCAAGAAGAAAGGATGACTGCCAAATTAATGAATGTAGAAATGCTAAAAAAAATAATAATTTAAAACATTCTTGTTACTACTGAAGACATTTTCTCCCAACAACACATTTTTGAGCCATTACAGACAATACTGATTCCAAGCTTCTTCCTAACAGTCTTTCTATGAAAATAATTTTCTCCTCTACTATCTTCTAGTACAGCATCTTGATATCAGTTATTGAACTTCTCTTGGCACATGAAATTATCTGAATCTTCTTTTAGAATGTCCACAATGTTAAAGATACTGTTTACAAAGATACAAGTCTTAATTATGTCATTTTGTATAAAACTGTGGTACATAGGAACACCAGCAATTGAAGAGAATTGTGCTAGGCACTGTACAAACGCGAGTCATTATAAAACAATCACTCTCTGTTCTATTCCTTCTTTCTCTAATGGCTTAGTGGTAAAATAGCTATTCCCCAGCACACATAGGGAGAGTTATCTTATTGTTCACTAATATAAACATTTCATTTTGCATAATAGAGGAGGTAGAAAGTAATAACATATCTCATTAAGAAATTTCTCTTTGGATTAGCAGATGCCATCAATCTTTAAAATATTTAAGTATGTCTCATTACATGAGAAACCACTTCCAATTAATATACTCAAACTCACTTTATGCAATATAAACTGTCTACAAAAAACAGTTACATATTCTCTCTCCCCCCACCTCTCTCTCTCAAAATACCTATGGAAAATTCTTACCAGCATCTGGATGTTTGAAAGCCTGCTGTATTTCAGGCAATGGCATTCACTAGAGATCACACAAGAACCCTCCACTTGGGTCAGTCAATAAGAGCTGCAGCT
>NW_009952801.1:3477097-3485389 GCF_000747805.2 Chaetura pelagica
TCCCATAGACATGAAAACACTAAAATAATCTTGGTCGTGCCCACAAAATAGAGAAAGTGAATTGAAAAAAACCAGCTACTTCCAGAAAAGTCAGCAGCACCAAAATGCAGAGTGTTAATTAATGCTGAGAACGTGCTGATTGCTACAATAAGTGTCTGCTGTATTTAGTGTGAAATCCCAGACACTGATATGTTTAACTGTACAGCATTCATATGAAAGAGGTAAATAATGGGGTCTTTAGGGGAGATTAATTCGGGTGGTAGAAAAACTGCTGACATTAGCTTTTGTTTGACTGAGATTTAATATCCAATAGTTACGGTAATTTTAATTGTTATCATCTAGGAAAACTTTAACAAAACAATGTGATTTTTTGTAAGTGTTTCTAGATAGCTTTCATCCAATTAATCTAATTATTTTAGTAACTTCATACATTTTTTACTGCCTCACTAGACAGAGAGACAAAAAAAAAAAAAAAAGAAGAAGAAGAAATCCATAAATAAAATCCCAAGTTAATGCTATGTTGTTTCCAACAGCAGGCTCTGTCAGCCCATTGCCTCCTTTGAGGCTCCACACCAAAGCTCCCGATTTTCAACTTCGGTCAGTCTGAATTTAAACAGATCTTTACCCACCTAAGGAACCCACCATTTTTTTTCAGCCTCACTAGTCCAAGAAATAGAATTTTTTTACTAGATATACATCCAGAAAAGGGTCTCCCAGACCCATTAAACAGAGAGGCTTTGCTTGTGGACAGAAAATAGATTACAGAAGAATACAAGGAGGGGAAAAAAAAGACATACACAATGAAGAAACTAGTGAATGCAGGAAAGGACCTTCATTAAACAGAATGCATATCTGTTGTGTCCTAAATCCCTGAAATTATTTCTCTGTGACAGTATGAAATTTAATGTGTAATTTAATTTATACCATGGCAAATACTACCTCAAAATATAGATTACTACCTGTCTTCGAGAATACTAGCCTTTATATTATGGGAGCTGGGCTTCTATTAAGTCTGGAGTTACCGCATTAAAACATACACAGTCTTGACACCTGAACAATTAAGTAGATGAACATGAGAAAAGAATCCATCAACATCAAGCAGAGTTGGGAACTCTGAAGTTAAAATCTTGCCTATAAGATATTAATAAACTGAATCAATTCAGCACCAGTGCAGCCAGCCTACAGAACAAAACAGCCTGTAGGTTTTGAGGTATTCTCTTAGTTCAGCATCCCCATAGGCAGAGGGATTCAACTGATCCAGTTAGCATAAACACTTCAGGGCACTTGCTGAAAACAATCCAAGACATTCTCAGCTACTAGTACAACATGATCAGCTACCATTTTTCACTTTTCTGACAGCTTCAAAATGCTGTCCTACAAGTGAAGTCAGCCATTAGCCCTGAGTATATTACTTGTATATCTTAACTAGAGATTTTTAATATTAGCCATACTTTTCTCTGTTTTCCTCTTTCAGATATAGCAAAGCAGCTGCATAAGAAAAAGAATTTCAGCAGCACAGAATTTTTCTCCAAACTTTTAAATATTTAGTGTAATTTCGTTAAATAAGGACATATTACTGAAAAACATTTATAAATAATCTCCTTAAAGCAACCATTTTCTGCATCTCTGCCAAATGCTTTGTTGCCAGGCTGCACTAAAAACCTTTTGCATTAATCAAAGACTTAATACTTGCTTTGCACAATTTCTGTTGAATACAAAATTATGAAAAAATATTTTATAATTTAGGGCAAAGAGCAAGAGTGATGAACATGCCTAATGAAAATGAATATTTTCTTATTCAAGTCATAGATATACAAGCCCCATTTGACTACATAAAAGTCAGATTTAACTGGGAGACAGGCAGTAAATAGTGTGGTTGCTTAGATGCACATTGCAGAATGTAATAGAAGTGATAAATTCTAATTAATTTTAATTTATGCAGAGCATATGTAACCAACACTTAACCATGTTCAGTGCTGGAAGATCACTTACATTTTAATTCAGTGAGGTAACAGTAAAGCATCTTTAGCACATTTTGCTTGGATCATTTTTACTCATTAAAAAGCTGAAGAAATGCGGTTTTTATTAATATTTCTTTTATCTTTTTCTGTAATTGAAGACATGAGAATTAAAATGATGAAACCTGAAAACGTGTTTTACATTGACAGTTTTAAAATATTGACCTCTCTCTCCCTACTCAAGGACATGCAAGTACCACCTCAAGTTCACCTCGCCATAACTAGAACTCTGTTTTTCCTTGAAGAGGTCATCATTGCCCTGTTTCATTCTCACATATTAATTCCTTTCCAATCAGTCATGCCTCATGTTAAAACATCTTTTCTCATTTAGCATTTTCTCTTGGTCTTCACATCTAATCCTCCTGTTCAGATCGTTTCTTCCTAATCTCTTCAGATTTGGGAGTTTTCTATTTACTGACATAGACTTAACTGTCTCTAGTCTCAAGCTGTGATTACTGAAAAAAATACTTACTTTGGTTTTGGAAAAAAAATACTGAAAGAAAGGGGGAATTTCTGCTGTACAATGAAACATTCAAAACACAAGCTGACACAACCTTTGAAAGATACACGTTCTAATCAGAGGGCTGGTTAGATAATTTTTCTCTCTTGCCTTGTGATCATTCCTGTCAGAGCGTATTTGGGCACATTTTGAAATGCCTGGTGGACTGCTGGTCCTAGGAAGGACTTCCGTAACCCTCAGGCATTAATATAAGATAGAAACAGTCAGTCCTCTGAAAATAAGGACAGTCCTAAATAAAATCAAATGAGGACATTTTATCAAGTTATTTTATGTTTGTTGGTCACCAAACATGATAAATGAGGAATTTCAAAAAACAGGTTGAAAACTCTCTCGTCTCCAATTTCACTTGTGGCACTAAACTATTTTCAAAATAAAGTTGGGCCTTGGAATATGTAAAACACAAATAAAACAGACTAGGATGAATACTGGTACAGAGGTTGTGTTTGTTCTACATCATGTGTAAGTGGGAAAACAATACATTCAAAATCAGAAGAGTTTTGAGAACCAAGTTCTCATCAAGTAATGAAGAAGCATTATGTGCCTAAAAGATCCCAGAGCGACATCTTGAAACAGCAGAAAGATTTATTCGTAGGCTCTTCAGGTGAAGCAGGTGGCCCTTGTGCAGGCTTCTTCCCACAAGGATGAAACAAGGAAGAACCAAGGAGTGATGTTGCTGCCCGACAATGCTCAGAAAGAGGCTAAGAACTCTTGGGCTGCAGAACGTTCAACACCCCCCTGGTGCCACTGGAAACCAGTTGTCACGCAGGTTTCACACTGGACCCCTGCCCCCCAAAAAGCACATCTGATCTTCTGTGTTTCATACCCCCATGTTAACACCTTTCCTCCAATTCTCCACTGCCTAAAACACTGAGCAAGTTATCATCTAAGGACCAATTCTCATATACAGAAACACAACAACAGCATAAAAACCTAGATACTTAAGTGTTCTGTTCAGAAAATGAAGAATTTTTCCCTTTAATTTTAAAAAGGCACTGTGAACTACAGAAAGTCTACTTCAAGTTCTACCTTTGTTAAAAAGAAGGGGAAAACACCCAGTTGCAACCATTATACAGAAGACCAAGCCCTGGTATCACACAATTGCAGACATTTCAAGTAATTCAGCAGAGCTATGTCAATCTATACTTTCTGAGATGTGACCAATAGTCTTTCAAACAGATAATGATGGTATTTTTTTCTTATTACTTCTTTTGTTCCAGAGGTATCAATTCAATGCTGAATCTTCCATATCAGGCATGTAATGTGCATTACTTCAACCTGTCAGAAGCAGCAATTTTACTATGTGTTCGAAACTTTGTGATCTTGTGCAGCTCTTCCACAATTATATTAGCAACTATAGGCAAACACCCAACACTAACAGCACATCACAGACCACAGTGTCAGTTAACAAAAACAGATTAAACACAAGGTGGAAAGAAATAAAGGAGAGTTCTGAGGTGGCAAGAAATGCCTACAATTAGTTGTTTATAGAAATGGTATATATATATATATGGCCTGCATCATGAAATGTCAAACCAATATGTATTTTCTTGTTCTTGAATAGTGATAACTCAATGACAGCCTTTATTTAGGAATGAGCAGTGTTCACAGTGCTTACTGCAAAACACAGATACATCAAAATCTTAGCCTATGGTGGGCAGACTAAGCAAGATTATAAAATGTTCTATAATATTAAAATTTTATTTTAAAAATAAAATAAACTGGACAATAACATATAACAGAAGTTAACAAAGAAGCATTTTTTTAATTGAATTGTGGCACAGATGGGTTTTTTGGTGCATGTTCATACAGGGAAACAATTCAGTAAGGCTTTGAAATAGTTAAGGTAGAATACGAACATTTCAGAAACTCACAGAAATTCCATATAGCAGTATAAAACCTGAACCAAACAACTGTTCATTAAAAATGAAATCAGTAGACTCAGAAAAGGGCCATTACTTATGAACAAAACTTGTCATTCAGAAACTCCTTTAACTTCAAAAGTCCAATGCTCAGCAGCGTCCACCTCATAACAGTGGACTTTCCATCCCTTAACATCACACATCATCTGTTCTACAAGTTGCTAAGAACTGCTGTTCTCTACCTCAAATCATCAAGGAGACAGAAACCATGACTCAGCTCTGGGAATCTAGCTGTTTCATCACTTTGCTGTAAAGAGCCAGGTATTCTGTAGAGATGGAGATTTTGCTTCAGTTACTCTCAAGGAAACCAAATGGCTTTTCCAGTGACCACACAAAATGAACTAGCTATGTATTTGAATCTGAAAAAAATGCACTCAGCTGGTCTGAATGATATGGCATAAGAATGTTTGGCAAGAAACATAGTTTAGAGAGTAAATTATCAACTATGTTCATCAAAGTACCATTCAAAACACTGAAGGTCTATTAAATACACCAAAATGGAAGCATAAATGTGTAACAGCAAATACCCATTCTTACAAGAGACTGAAAAAGTCATGAAAGCCAAAACTTCACAGCAGTTTCAGTTGGACAAGTAGAAATTACTTAGTGATGGCATCCATATCACAGGATGGTGGAGCTTAAGACAGGGCCACTGGAGATAATTTAGTTCAAAACTGGCTGTTCACAACTTTGTGCCTCAAATATATTTAAATCTCAAAATGTCTAATCTGAGTATTACAAACACCTTACATGTTTATGGTAGTGGACAGGAGAATGGAAACAGCCAGGAAAAGTCATGACCCCTGACAGGTTTTCATAGGTTGGAAGTAAAATGCCGAAATTCGAATTAGAAGGTTACCACATACCCCTCCCAAAACTACAAAAAGTCCCAAACAATTGTTATTTTCATAGGAGAAAGAATGCCTAACTCAAACTCCATAACCCCTGCAGAAAACTGTCAAGGGCATCCTTAAGAAAACACAATGCAGTAAACCAGTATAGAAGACATGGAGTAGCATACATCTAGACACTCTTTAAAATATATTTAGAACTAAAAACCAGGCACATGTAAATAATGAACAGCATTTTAAAAAGCTGAGGCCAGACTAAATTAGCTACAAAAATATGAAGTTTCTTATAAAAAGGACATAGCAGGTCCCAAAAGGCCTACAATCAAGCTGATGTCCTAGACACAGTCTTAGCCACACATTCCCCTGACTCATTTCATTCACAGAAGGAAAAGCAAAATATCACTTGAGTTGGATGAGCTCAGTACTGTTCAGTTTTATTATTCTCTATGATACTTCAGATGAACTTTATACACCCTTCACTAGATAACTCTTCAGCTCACTAGCCAGAGATTCTCCTAGGTCACTTTCTAGAACCTCCCACAAAGAGGTGGGAGAAACAGCAAAACTCTAGCTAAGAACAAGAGTGGAAAGATTTAATTAGCAGTCAAACACAGATGTGCTACCTTGCCATTCGCTGTTTGGAAAGAGCCACTCTGAGTTGTTTTTCATGGTGTCCTGGTCAAGTCACTGATGTTATTATACTAAAAGCTGTGCAGTGAACATGCATATCTTATTCCTCATTTCAAGGAACACATAGGAGAGAGGTCACAGAAGAAAAGCTGAAGGGAAGAACTTGCTCTTCATCAGGCAGCATAATTAGATCACATCAGTTCAAAAGAAAAGTTGCTTAAGAGCAGTCTTTGCTAGGATGGTAGAAAAGGAGGAGAAAGCATAAGCCAACCCCGTTTGCTTCTTGCTGACTTAACTGATGTGACTTCAGAGCACGTGTATGAGATGCAAAGTAAGCAGAGTTAAGCCCACAACAAACTGGCAGTTCACGGTCTTAAGTGTTAGTTAACTAGGGTTGTTACTAATCTCAGCCTATATTACTATTTTAAAACACAATCTGTAAACTGTTACATGGAGACATAATAAAATGCTGCAAAGTTTATTCTACTGATACTTAGAAACTTAAGGTAAGTGTAAAATGTTTAATGAAAATGCTACATTATTACGGTGCTTTTGCATAAATCTGTGTATGTATTTTATGTCTTTTTAAGTGTGTGCTGAACATTTACAAATCTGTAACGGAACTGAAAACTATGTTTTGAATTTGTTAATAGTTCAAAAGAAAAAAAAATGGGTCCCTGTCATTGTGCGACCCATCTTTCAGTCAGAAGGGAAAATTACAAAGGATTTTCCCTTCTTCAGATTTCTGTTTCTAGCATTGTTGGAAAGCCTGTCTTTTTGTTTAAATGAATTTCCTTTTAATCTCCTCACTTGAGCTGCTGGATAGATGGAGCCTCTTAAAAAATTCAGGATATCACTGTAATTGTAAATTGATCTGCTTCTGTGGCAGAAGGCTGGGGCCCTCCATAAAGCAGAGAGACTGTCTTCTTAAAGTTGTTTTTCAGACAAATTATTAATTTGCACTCTCTCTTATTACTGTATTATCCTTTAATGGAAAAACAGTTTTTAAACAAAACTGCTACTTTTTAGATGGCTTTATTTTTGGCAACATAAAGGGAAGACAGCCAAATGCTTAAGCAAAGGTTAAATATTTACTGGGTTGAAATTCTTAAATTTCCTAAAGGAGACTTTTACTCTGCTTCCACAGAAACTATAACTGTGTTAAAAAACTAAAATGTACACATTCATCACTGCTAAAGTTCTGAAATGATGTAATATATGAATGGACATTGGAAAATTCCCCACTGATTTTTAATGCAAAGTTAAGGTTGGAACACTGTTATGACTATGCAATCTTTAAAACAGACACGTAACTCATTAGTATCAAAGCAGAGAAAATTATCTGTCTAGTGTGGGGATGAATCCACAGCCTATTTGCCTTTGGCTCTTTGGTTATGAGATCTGGCATCACTTGGATTATTTCACCTAATCCATCATTAGCTTTCACGTGTCCTATATACTGTGCAACAAACCTAAATTTAACAAACCCAACTCCCCATCAATTACCACACTGAATATATTACATGTCAGCACAGAGCACAAACGTCTTTCTTTGTGAAAAGTCAATATTTTTAGAGCACTGTTAATGTTGCTGACTCCAATCGTAACAAATGTTCCTTCTCATTGTGGACAGGTACTAACACCCTGAACTTTGCTATTTACATAGATCGCAGAGCTGCTAACAAAATGAAAAACCTCAGCAGACACAGGAAATAGGTGAGAGATCTCAGTAACAGTGCCAAAGAGTCACAAATATGTTGTTTTAATTGCCATATTTGCTTGGCTGGTGGAATCCTGGAAGATGACCTATTTATTTATTTTCCCCTACAACCCTGCAAGTAAACATTACTTGTGTAAATTCAACTTTCTCTCTCCAAGAACACAAAGCACACAAAAAGGTTATTACTCACAAGAAAACAAAATGAACACGCTGCTGTCGCATTAACACAGCATCCTTACTTACCGGTCTTCCACAAATACACCGACGAAGTTTGGAATTCACTTTGCGCCCGAGCGTCCCAGCTCCCCAGCAGCAGAAACACGAGCACTCCCACGCAGGAGGCCGGCACGGGGGGAACCCCTGGCCCACGGCAGAGAGCAGCGCTCCCCTCGCTCAAGCCCATGGCTCCAGCAGCCACCTCCAAACCCTGCAGCAGGACCGCAGAGCCTTCTTCCAACAATATTCCCTGCTTCAGAATTTCTTCACGGGGAGAAGGGGACTGGAAACCTTTCCCCCGCTATTGTGCATGGCAGTTGAAAAGGAAAAACTGTTTAACGCCAGGGAACAATAGAGTCCTTGCTTGCTCTGGCTGCTGCAGCGGCTGCAGCTAGTATGGTTGCTGCTCCACGCTCTT
>NW_009952801.1:3485463-3553535 GCF_000747805.2 Chaetura pelagica
CTCTTCCATTCAGCGGTTAGTGGCAGTTTTCCATCAGCTAAAAGCGAGACAGCTGTCCACAGGGGGCTCCAGCTGACTGAGCAGGTTATCTTGCTCTGGGAGGCAGCAGCAGTCATTTACACCAGCTGGAGAGAGTGAGAGACAGAGAAACAGGGATGAGGAGAAACACAAATAGCCCAGTGCTGTAATCTCGACGCAGAGAGTCACTGCAAAAGGCTGGCTTCCCAGACACATCTCTCCCTGGAATATCCCAAATGATATATACTGAGAAGAAAAGAAATCATCATCAGACATGCTTCAAATACACAAGTCATACAAGCAGAACAGATATAACCAGAACGATATATTTTAATTAAGAAAGCATCAGGCATTTGTCCTGATAACAATGTGATGCTGCATTAACCGTTTTGTAAACAACAATAATAAGTGATTATACGTGCATCAAATAGGCAATTAAGACTTTATTAAGGGAAATGCAAGAAAATTAAGAAAAAAAAAATTGCTAACTTGCCTTGCATATGTGTTGAATTTGTTTCAGACAATAACATGCAGCTATCTGCTGTGGGGACATTAATATATGGTATGATAACGTGTATGTATGTGTAAGCACATCACCTCCATGGCAGATGAAGTGTGCCTGTAATATATAATGCAAGATAACATCCTTTCCCATCCAGCAAGAATGCATACATATATACACGTATAAATGTCAACAGTGTAATTTAAACTAATTAGAAGATCAAGTTATAAGTCATTTTTAAAACATACACTGAGTTTTACATATGAAAGTATTCAGGATACATTAGGCTGTCATGATGATACAAAAACATGGAGAGAGACAAAGCTTTTTTAAATAGGGATCTTTATCTCTCTCACCCACTATCCAGTGAACATACACAATAAATAGCCTAAGATCAGGGTTTTGGACACCTATAAACCGGGAAGCAAATGACGAATTTCCAAGGAAACTACTGTTGGATTTTAAAAGTTTCATTAAAAATTCAAACAGCTACAAAAACACACAGTAGGAGCACAGGACCCAGAGTTTGAAAATGATGGAGCTATTGTTGTTTAAAGAAGAAACCTTCAGTCAACCTCTCTTGGGATGCCTGTCATTTTGCACAACCTTCCCAGACTCAGCCTTTTCACATGCATTAGATTAAGATCAGCCATGATCAAATAATTCCCAAGTCCTTGCCTGTTTAAATATTCTGACATCAGAGCAAATTAGCAATGTTGAAGGTTGCAAATTCGTCTTTGTTTACTTTCCACTCTGTTACGCCTCTAAGAGGGAATTAAAGGCTCAGGGAGCTCTAGCACCGTGAGGCTGTGATTAAGAGAGATAAGCAAGTGTGGATTACTGTTCCTCAGCTGTTGAAAAACAGGCAACAATCAGGAGATTATAGGTTGATAAGAGATACACAGAGAGCCATGATCTTAACAAATTTATAGCATCCTGATGCAGAACTTGTACCCTCACTAAAAGACTTTCTGGAAATACATTTTATTCACTTCTGCTAAATTACACTGTATAGGAAGCCTGAAAATGCCTTCGGCCTTTGCTTTGTTTAAGTGGCCAAAATACTACTTTTAATCAAAATGTTCTCTTATATTATGTAATTATAGCAACTTCACATTTAAACTTGGGACTAAGTCACATGCACATTATTTTACATGCTACATAAAAGGACCTGAGAATATTTGACCTAATAAAAATAATGTGAGCTTCATAATTTATGGAAAATATTTTCAGATTTTAAGGGCTTAAAAACAGCTTTAAAATCATCAGGAAATCTCTGGCAATGGCTAGACTTCTATTGTTAAATAAAAATATACATAACTCATTCATTCCTTTGAAAAATTAACAGTAAAAGTGTTGCCTTTTTAGCTGGAGCTATGCATGAGGGGGAAAGTCAAGTTTATAGAGTGACTAGAGGGAAAAGCACCCTTTTCAAAGCTATTAAATACAACAGATTCTACCTACAGTTTTTATGAATGTACAAAGAAAGCCTCTGAAAATATTTTGTACGTGATCACCCGGAAACATCATCAGGGAACAGATCATCCATGTAGTTGGCACAATGAATCAAAGGGGCTTTTGACAGCAGAACAAAGCAATTTTATGAGAGAGGGTGAGTACACATACACAAGCACTCAAATAGTTTCTTATATTTATGTAACTATAGGACTACATACTTTAAAAACTTCACTAAAATAGATACAAAAATAAAATAATTTTATGCTAGTTTTTATGGTTGTACTTTTTTTTTAAATCATTAAACTATGAAAGAATAATTCCACTTTTTTTTTTTTTTTTTTTTTTTTTTTTGCTATGATGCATTTAAATCAGTTCAGAAATATGTCACAGAGACAGAATGGGGGGAATACTTATTATGCAAATGTATTTGTGTGTCTGGCAAAAACAAGAAATCCTGAAGAGTTGTTTTTGGCAAACACCAGATCACTTTTGCAATACATACACTCATCTATTAATCAGAGCAGGAAAAAGCCAGTAAAACCACAGACCAAAAAGTAGGCTGATGCCTGCAGACAGAGCCACCCACACCAACATAACTGCAGGAATTAGACTTCAGACACCAGAGGCAATATATCCTGACTGTAAGCTTCAGTTGCTATCAGCATGGCTTACCTAGAGAGCTGCTGTCAGCCTTTTCCACCCCAGTGTATCCAATATGCTCTTACCCTCTTCCTATTTGCTACAGTGAACGCATGACCTCCCTCCCAGTTAACAGTGCAACTCTGATTTCCAGCCCATGCTGGCAACCCATTTTCTAATTCATACCTATGATCATAATTTATCAGTTGTTTACAGCTTAGACATTCCCAAATAAATGTTTAACTACTTCTGAGATTAAACCTCTAGACAAAGCACAGAAACAAAACTACAATCAACATTAAGTGTCTGTATCACTAACATAGTATTGTCAGTGTTGTACCTTGGAGCACCAACATACAAGTCTCAGTAGACTTCTATTCAGACATATTTATTTGAGGCACAGCAACTATGTGGAGTCTGTAAACTGCATGCAGAAGTGATTGACAAGTTAGTACCTTTTGAATTTTCTAGGAAAATATATTACAAACTTTAAAGACCTTCTTCTATCTGGAATACATTGTATTTCTACATAAAGGCAAAGACTGTGTAGAGAGTACAACATATATATAAGGTATATTTGCTCTCAAGTCAACACTACCCAGTGAAGAGGTGTGTCCAGCATAGCTTTTGTCCACCTTCAGTTTCAGTCTGGTTAAGCCAGAAATTTTTAATGGAGTATCAGTCCACTTTGCTAGATCTATAGATGTTTTACAAATTCTAAAACTGCACCTCACTAAATGATCTGTGTTGTGAGTACTAGAATACCACAAAAATCACCTAAATTCTAAAGAATGAAAAATGTTTTTTCCTTGTGTAGAAAGTTCAAAATCCTCCTCATCTGAACTCTGCTCATTTTTATTTATATCCAGACTTTCCCCCTTCATTTAGGTATGAAAATTAAAAGTGCTGTTAAAGATTAATAAGTCAACTATCTCCTTGAAAAGAGCTCTTGACTTAAAATGGCTTTATTACAGCCAATATCCATTGGATAATAAAGACCTACATATTTCTGAAGCAGCACTCTAAATTAGTAACATACTAAGCTGGTTCAGTCACCATATTAGGATGCCCTTAGATATATACCTTGTATGTTTGCATTCCTAACTTTTAGACAAGAATTTAGGAAGGTATGATATATTCCTTTACATGTATATTTCTTTGCAAGATCCATGATCTAAATAATGCATGTAACAGCTAAAAGAAGCTTCTTTTCTCTTTATTTCTTCATATGAACTCATGGGCCAAAACTTCTAGCTCTGCATTTTGTTAGAGCTTGACTTTCCTGCAGGTATTTTAGAACAGATACAAGTGTATCATAAAGATTCTCTTGAGATGGAACTTAGAACAAATTTATTAGATATTGAGAGCTTCAGTCTGGAAGAAGCTGTATAGGTCTCTTTTAGGCTTTGCTGCAGAGCACTAAGCACTCCTCACCACACTCAGCAATAGTCTACTGTCTTTCTTTGTATCAGTGCTAGAGAGAGCCCAGCCAGAGGAAGCCACAAAAAATAATCCAAACATTAATAAATCAGAAAAAAAAAAAAAAATCAACAACATTCATATGTTGCAATATAATTTGTCTCTCAAAATACGGCAGCTCCATTCTGAAAGCCCAAAATTAAATGTTCTGTTCAAAACGTGCAGCTGAAAAATAATTTTTAAGGATCCTAAACATATGGCCTCTGGGTGTCACTCTCGACCACATCATAATAATGCTATTCATGGATTTCTCCCACTCTCATGGCAAGTAAGAGAACTTGATTTTACCCTTTCAAGGAGAGATATAATGTCACATCCTCTTCTCAAACTTTTAATTTTTGTTAAATGTATTTCATTCTTATGGATCCTGGATTTGGAAGACAAATCAGGAACTTTAAGACTGATGTGAGCTGTGAGGAAAGAAGTAAGAAAGCAGTAAATGTACAAAGTCACTAGAATATGTTAGTTATGTGTATTTAAATGCCAGTATTTCTCAATTACATAAAAAATTTTTGCATGCAGAAAAAGTTACTTTTGGAATATGAATAAAGATAAATGCATGAGCAGCAAACATTCAGTCATCTAGTTCTGACTTTACAAATGTTTTGCTTTTATTAAGGTAAGGTAGTAATTCTTGGACAAATTTATTCTTTTTTGAGGGCTTTTGTTAGATTACATTGGGAGGGAGGGTGTGTGATGTGGTGGTTTTTTGTTTGGTTTTTTTTTTATTTTAATTTAGTTGAAATCTAGTAGTTTTCCTAGCAATTCTTCCATTTCTTTCTAAGAAAGGCAGACTAATGTACAACCAGGAGGTACATCACGAATTGATTGTTGAAAGATAAAGCAAGAGGAATTCAAGTAATAAATCAATTAATTTATCAAGGATGCCACTTAGCTTTGGATCAAGCTAACTGTTTGGTCTTTCAGAAAAATGTTAGTTTTTAGAAATATGCTAGAAACATTGATTTGATGATTCATTTAACTAAGGAATGGTTACTTGACTAAATAGATCCATGCCTTTGTAAAATGTAGTGCCCCAAGAACTGCGGAAAATCAGATTAAATCAGCTAATTCTACCTTCTGGCTTTAAGCCCTGTGAATGAACTTTATTCTTTCTGCCCAGATTACGTTGGCTTCAAAGCTGACTGCATGAAGCAAAACCTTTCCAAAGATCAGAAGTGGTTGCATAAAGTGTCGGTGAAAGCTCCCTATCAGGAAGCATCATCTCTAGTGAGAATTCGAGTTCTAAATCTTTTTCTCATCACTTCAGAGATCCATTTATTTCCTCTGGTGGAACTTGCTGCTTAGAAGGAAAATACAATAAGCATTTTTCATTGGAAAGTAAACAGCATTGATACACCAGCCAGCTCAGAGAATTTGAGCACATTCACATATTCAGAGGAGGATAGAGTAAGTCCTTGTATTTGAAATTTCTCTTGCAGAGATAATATGTACAGCATAATTCTAATCATGCCCAAAATTCACAAGTAAAACAGTCATTATAGTTAGCATTTGTAGTGAGGTCTGCATCACTACTCTGACTCTCCCAATTACACTTTTCAGTTTCTTAAAAGTGCCAATTTTGCATGTTCATAGTAGCTTTATAAATTATCCTGGTTTGAGAGAACCAGGATAAAAATTTTCTATAGTTATGCTAATCTGGGATCTATTTCTTTTTGCTATTGTGCCTTCTGCTGCAGCTCCTGCATCCTGTTTTCTTTTTGGAGAAGAGTATTTTTCATCAAGAGAGATTGCCTGGCTCAGCTACTCCAAGACTGTTGTGGACTGTCACTGGGACCATGGACTCAGGCACCCCAGTCTGCTTCTGAGTTCAGTTTGAGACTTTTCTGGTCAGCACAGGTTCCATATTTACATATTTGCATATCTTTGCAATTCACCATTATTATTATTGGTACTCCACTAAACCTTTTTTTTTTTTTTTCCCAACCTCAAAGTCTGTCTCCCTTATTCCCCTTTTTATCTTCCCCTGAGAGGGTAGTGGGGGAGATAAGAGAGAGCATCTGTCACCTGGTTATTGACTAAAATTGTGATCTAGACAAAGCCAAAGACAATAAAGAAGAGGGACAGTCATTACTTTCTTGTGTTAATAAAAAAGGGGAAAAAAGTACATGTGCATGAGAAAAGAGGTGATTTTTTCTCCTAAGCTTTGGTAACCTGTACTTTGGGGAAGAAACTTGAACTTTGCTTCTGTTGGGAATGATCAGTGAGTTCTTAATGTAACCTCTGAAAAGAAGTCTGTACACAATTAGAACCTCTTCTGAAACTGTAGTACCAGTATGCACTCACAGAGTAATAAAGGGGAAAAAACCTAAGATGGTACAGAAGGGAAACTAAAACATAAATCTAGCCTCTTAGTCACTGGGATAGAAAGATTTGGAAAGAGTAAATTATCAGAAGAGTTAAGAAAAGAGACTGGAATCAGGATAAGAAAACTAAGTGGGAAAAATACTGTCAAGAAGTAGTGACAACCAGAATTTTTGTGGGTGTCCTATTTACTGTTTACGCTTTTAACAAATTCGGCATGGATCTACAGTTGGTATATCTGTGTGATTAGGCCTGCACAAAGAATGGAGCTTTCTTAATCTAACTTGTTACCTTACATTCACAAAGCTCAATAAAGACTTCACCAATGGAGGAAGTAAATTAACCAAGGTGACTGTAATTGTCAGGAGAACCAGTTTCCTATTACCAAGCCCATTATTTGAAATTTCCAACAGGAAACCAAAAGACTAATGGGACTTTCTAAGTCAACTCTGTTCTTTCAACCTGTGCATATGCTTTTGGAATTTAGGTTCCTAAAAGGGGAAACAGCTAGCCCTAATGCTTAACATGAACATGATGAAAATAAATGCGTTTGTCTAGAAAACATGCTCACTGGAGAAAAATAACAGTTAATACTGAGAGCTGTAAATGCAAATAAGTAGAATAACTCACAGGACCTGAAAAGCAGGCAGGGAGATTTCAAAGACACAATGGAGAGGTAAGTACTGAAATCCCTTGCAATGGGAACAGAAAGAATGGAACAAAGAAAATCAGTGCCCATTATTGGCTTTGAAAATCCTCTCTGGGGAGAGCTTAGTAATTTGCAGACACCAAATCACCTTTAAACAAAAGCCAACTTCAGTCAATTTTAAACCTTCTCCCTATTAAAATCCTATTGATTGATCATTCTTCATCTCAATGTCTGACAAGCCAATTTCCATTTTCAAGGAGGGAAATGTTGGTCTTCTTTTTCAAGCCATAAATCACTCAAACATTCTGTTTCTGTAACTAATTCTCAAATTAGTTAAGTAATACAAATTAATAAGAAAATTAAGCAAAGCTGCTTTCTTTAGTGAATTGTTGTTTCACTGGGGTTTTTTAACTTAACCAATATATTTAATGGTTTCCAGAAATGGATAGACTCTGTAGTAGTGACAAACACAATATAGTTAGGAATAGCTTTTAATGATTTGTTAACTTCTTAAGAGTCTTAGTTGGCTAAAAGTGCAGCTGTGTGTTTTCTGCTGACTTCAGCAGATCAATAAACAAGAGGAGTATAACTTCAATAAACTGATTAAAGGATCTTACACCATTTTGACATGGGGTAAGATGAGGTGAGATTTAAACTATATTAAATTAATGATCAAGGTTCAACTGCCTTTTGTTAACTAACCAAGCCCTAATATAGAACTATGTTATGTTATTAATAATCAGATCTTGCAGAATCTTGGGCTATAATTAAAGTTACAGCACAGAAGATAATATATGAAAAAAAATATCCTTTTCTCTGTAATTTTATATGAAATATTCACAAGTGTGTTCTGTCTGTCATTTTTCCATTATATGGTAGGTGCTTTAACTGAGGGAGGAAAGGGAAATCTGTTCCTACTTACCAATCTCCCCATTGAGAATTACAGGCCACTGTCATTGAAGTCAACTCTATAGCAAAATACAATGTAAAAACTAAATCTAAATAAGGAAGGTAACAAAATTAATTAATTCTAAGCCCATAGTAATGAAAGCATGATATAATTTCAAACTACATGGATAACTACTTCCAAAACGCTGTGCTGTGTTAACAAAACCTCCCATTCTTCTAAGTACTGACTTTTCCTCCTACCTTGCTGTTGCAGCACCATCCTACCCTGCCCTCCATTGCACCAGTATTTCTGTGGAAAAAAAGAAAGCCAGTAGCCAAATCTATGCACTGAGATAGGTGACATCACAGTTCCTGCATACAGATCACAAAGCACTTAACACATCCTGTGTGCTGCTGGAAAAATCTTCTCTAAATTATCAGTATTAGCACTAAAATTAGACCTTCACTAAGGGAATCAAACCAAGCTTAAGGTGATGTGACACTTTCAAGACAGGAAAAAAATTCATTAAATTGGCACCATTGTTCCTCCCTATGGTGACAAAAGATGTTATTGCCAGTTTTCTCCAATCATTATTTTATTTGCATAACTGAAAATGAGAGTAAAAGCTTTCCAATTAACTGCTAGTGGCAGCTCTTGTACTTCTATAAGTTTTTCCCATGAGACTCAAAACTAACTTTGGTTTAAATAAATGACAGTTGTGTCTACATATTCTCTGCAGAATATAGGACAACTAACTTTAACAAACTGCTTAGAGAAGAAACAGTATGGAGGAGATCAGAAAAAGAAGATGTTTTCTCAGTGATTGCACCATTATTGAAATACCACAGAAACCTGCAAAGCAGTTGTCTCTAGATAAGTACTGAGTTCAGTAGTTACCTTCCAGCTAGGTGGGTGAAGCAAGATTTCCCTGGGACAAGGAAATTATTCTGCACAGATGAAGTCAGGTGGGAAGTGCTAAATAATTAAGCCACAACAGCAATGTTTGAATGACAGGTAAAATAACAACCTGAGTTCAGGTAAAGAGGGGAACATATTTTATCAGTGCAACAAAAGGCATGTGATGCATAAAGCAAGACAAAGAAGTCAAACCTTACAGAAGAACCAGTTTCCTAGATGTACCAATAGGTTAAAAATAATTTATGATTCTTTGTCTTAATGCTTTTTAACTATGTAAGTTAGTACTTTTATAAACAATATATCAACACAACTTATGTTAGGGTAAATTCTCCTAACACCCATATATAAATACAGATACAACACACCTAACTTAATTGTCTGGCTGATCTATCAGTGCCTGAGTAGAAGCTTATTCTTCTGAGATATCCCACATAAAGAAAGGAAAATGGCAATTTTTGTAATTTGTGGCTAAAATACTCTCACCACTAGGCCCAACTCCATCCATTGCCTGCAGATATTTCTACCTACATGCCAACATTAAAGTCTCCATCACACATACTGACTCTAGGAGGTATTTTCAATGTTTGCAAAAGCTATTTGGCGTAATTTTTTTTAGCAACTGCAAAACCAAACAGTTCAGAATTTTACATGAAGAAAGATGAAGAAAACAAAAAATGTATTCTGCTTACTCCCAAATCTACTAGAAAACCATACTCCTTTGGAGATCTTGAAGGATAATTGCATGTTAAATCCCCAGATCACTTCAGTTCTTCCATCCTAATACAGGTATATAGTCATAACCATCATAAATACAGAATTTTGCCCATATCTTACCCTAGCACTCATCTAAAGGATGCACACATCTAAATGAGGATTTTAAATATTCTATGGTCTTCAAATACATCCTAAATACTGCAATTTGCTGAATATCAGGGCATTTCATACTTGACTTGAGCTCAAATACAGTACAATTCAATACATTAATCTCCTTTAAAGTTACAGGTTGCCATAGCAAAGTATTACTCTGATAGAATTCAGAAAAGAACTCCCTTCATTATGTCAAACACTTTAAACAAGCATATGCCTACACCAAATCCCTTCTCTTGATCAATAACTGGTTGACTGGCAGCTAACAAAATACATGCTTGATTGCCAACCTTGTGAATCACAATTTTTTTAATGTAAAACTTAACCATATTGAGTTATTTGACTACAGTTATCTCTAAAAAAATTATTATTGATTTGGGCACAGGCACTTAGGCAGGACTTCTTTTAAGCTCCTAAGATTTAATTTTCAGTTCTGAAGGGACTGGTGAAGTGCACTGAGAGTTCCCAACAGCTGATACAGTAAACACTTCTGACTTGGTGTCATAAGTTTTCTAGGTTTTCTAGTTTTGACAAAGAGAAGAACCATGTGTTTTGGATCTTTGGAGGAGAAGAGGAAAAACAATCTTCCTATCTCTTATATTTATGCAAAAAGAAAACTGCTATTGTCCTTAGTCAGGACAGAGCTTCTTATATTCACCAAGAATTAGGAAAGTTTAAAGGAAATAATCTGTTACAGCAAGGAATTTTTGTGATGCTTACTCTGTAGGCATTTCTACAAAAGAAAATTAACTAAAATATGTATAGGGAATGCCATTTTATTGCATTCACATCTTCAGAACATAATTCAGAAACCCAGCCTCATTTTTTCCCCATTTGAAAAAAGTGCAAGAATTTTCTCTCTCTTCTGTTTCATATTTTCTTTCACGTTCCTATTGTTATGTTAACCTGCAATTTCAAATAGTGATCTTCAGATGGTAGAATAATGAAACAATCCCAAATGAGTTTCTTTGGCTTTGTATAATGGAATGCAGATTATTGTCTTTATTTGATTTCAGAATGGACCATTAGCCACTGTATTCTTAAAGCATTAAAAGAAAGAATTTAAAATCAAATAATAAATAAACTTAATGCATACCTCTAAGCAGAAAGTAATTAAAATAGATAGTAAGCATTTGTTTTATTGTTTGTTTTCCCCCTAAACTCTGATTTTTGCAACAGCTCTTTAAATGGCTTTCACTTTAACTGCACTGCAAATATGAGATCATATTCTTTGTATGCTCTTCATTAACTCAACTGATGGTGTTTTAATTCCTACAACATACAAAGACTGATGTTTGTTTTGCAATTTGACATAGCTAGGGTGTGTTGAGAATAATTAGTTTCATTATAGCTGAACAAATCACTTCTTTGCAAAGCAAACACACTGCTTTTTAAAAAAGATTATTGGTAAACTTTTGAGGTATTTCTTATCTTTCAGAAAAGCAACTATTTAATTTTTAATTCACTTTTTGGTACCCTGGTTTCCCTAATGAACTAACAATCCACATTCATGGATTCAAACATGCAGTTTAAAAGAGTAAGGGTTAACCAGAAAAGCAATAATATGGAATTTCCTTGCAAACTATGATTATTTTTTTCCTAAGACTTTCCATAAAAAGCCAAATACCACACCTATAGTTTGGCAAACATAGTATCTTAATTTGTGTAGGTATCATTAATGAAGCTGAACAGTTGCTCCCTCACATTAAACTATTCTAGCTATCTGTTTTCAGAATTACAACATAGTACCCTTGATGTGGCCTCCGGAAATGTGCAATTATGTTAAAAAGTTATGAACCTCAGTACTACAGGCCATGAATCAACAAGTGTGAGGAGAAGAGCACCTGACAGGTCTGCAAAAGTGCTCCTCAATACCATTGTGGGGTGACTGGAGTGGCAGTTTGTGCCTGTCTGGCTAACTTTACTACACACGCTAACAGACACTGGGGGAGCACTGGTTACACAGAGGTCCAACACCTTTGCAGAAGGTGGGTTGCCACTGACCCATGGCTCAAAGCCTGATGCTGGGGCTGGTCTAAGAGAGTGCTGCATTCTCCCCACACCCCACCTCAGCTGTGCGAAATCACTACAGTGCTACCTGTGGCACGTGTCAGTTAACTTTCAAGGTGTCTGTGTGTGTGTTTAGGTGTGAGAGGAGCTTTACCTGACATAGCCCATCCTTCCTTACTTGATCCACTAATCAAGTGAGCACAACAGCACCGTAATGTCTAGTGTTCAAATCCCCCTCTCCTCATCACGACAAAGGCAGAATATTCTCCCACAATGTTGGCATTTTATGGTCTCCATAATAAAAGTAACATTTAGACCTTACTGTATTCCCAAAGCAAGAGAACTAATCCTACAGTGAATGAACAACCACTGTAATACCTCCATGTCCCATTATACTTAAGGTGGTTTTGCAGAAGTAGTATTATTAATCTCTTGCTCTGGTAACAAAAAAGGGTAGGCTTCAGTCCAATCACACCTCCTTAAATATCATTCAGATGGAAGAAGACAGTTACTGTGATCATCAAAAAACATGTAATTTTAATATTTTATCATTAAAAAAAGTTTTCTGAATCATACGTAAGAGTATCATTATGGGATGCAGAAGTAATCCTAGCTTATTGTAATAAAATTTTTTATTACTTTGGCAAGAACAAGAGAAACAAACTCCATCAATACATAAATGACAGCTATGTAGGGAACTTAATAGAGCTTTCAAGTCTTCTAGATAAAAGGAACAGAAACAACAGTCTGAGTTAATGCCAGAAATTAAACTGATAAATCGTTGCTAACATTGATTTTTAAACATCCCCACATACAAATACCACACCAAATTTCACTTTTTTATAACACACTAACATTCTACATATACCAGATGGGAAGGTAAAAAAACCCAAACCAGCAGAACATAAAAATCCCCAACAACAACAACCAAAAAAGCCAACAAAAAAACCACACATAAACTAACAAAAATAATAAAATAGCCAAACCCACAACAAAATCAACCAAAAAAACACACCTAACCCCCCAAAATCCCAAATAAAAATAATTTTTAAAAAAGGCAATCAACAAAACACAGAAGACGACAGGTCAACCACCCTGAGTCCACCACAGCAGCAGGTGCAACACCGGCTCTCACCGGTTCTACTGCTCAGCACCTTGGACAGGGGCTTGGGAAGCTCCGTTGGTGCCAAACGCTTCACCGCTCCGGTTTGATTATTAAACGGGGCGCGAGCAGTTCCTTTGCTCCTTACTCTTACATGAAAATTTTGCACTATTGAAATACATTAATAGCTAGTAAAACACAGCTGAACTGGTATAAACTTGAGGTCATCCATACCTAGTTTTTTTAGTCACATAGAGAAACCATTATACTCTGAGACAATGCTACACTTTTATACATACATCAAAGTATAGCTATGCAGAGACACTAAAAAAACTCTCCTCAGAACTTCGTAACTCTATTTTGCAGGAATTAAAACATTATCTGTGAATGGTAGCCCTGTTGTTCTCAAGACTTAGAGTATTTTGCTCCTTCTCCTTGTTAAGTCAGAAGATGCCATGTTACCAAATGAACACAAAATTAAATTGATGATGGATGAAGTAGAATCATACTTTTGAAAACTGTATTAAGAATATAATGGGGGAAAAAATCTATACACTTCCATCAAGCTGAATGTAATAAAATATTATCAAAGGTATAAGAACGAAGTTTGTGGAAAGGAAGTTTGTTTGCAGGGTCTTCCCCCAACCTCCTGTAGATGGCAAAATTTTTCACAGTGACCAGAAAGACATTAAACATGCTTCTAGGATGTGTCATCAAAATGCCCCCACCCCCCAAAAAATAAACCAACAAAAACAAAAATCAAACAAACAAAGGCTAATACTATTTTGGCACTATGAAACAACTGTGATTTTATTGAGACAGTTGAAATTGTTAATCTTACATCCAGTGTAGACAAAATTAAATTTAAATATCCTATTATAATGTAGGTTATACTCGGATGAGGCATAGGAGAATTTTTGCTGATGTTCACTGCAAGAAATTAATATAAAACTAAAAGAAAAATATTTATTTTAGAGATGCTCTTAAAAATAGATTTAAACTACTACTTGGATCCACCTGCAGGCCATTTCAGAAAGATTGCAGCTGAGGGGATGAGACAGCAGGAAAACCCATTCAAGCTGATCCAATTTAGATATGTAAATTTTATCTTGTGTGTTTGAAAAGAACATTATGGTGAAGCATAATTTGCACCTTGAGTTCCAAGGAATAATATTTCTAATCTAATGAAAACATGCCTCCATTGTTCACTTTTCCTCTCTCAAGATTTGGTCCAACCAACTGCTCTCCATTGAAAATTGTGTTTTCCCTATAAACAATTAACTAATATAAGAAGAAACAGCATTTATTCAAAAAGTATTAATTTTTGTAATTATCTAAAACAGGTAACACTACAAATGGCTGACTTACATATGATAAAACAGCAATAGTAATGGGGCTAATATAAGCCACATTCTATGGATTAAATGCCAAATGAAACAACCAGAGTTTAAGATCATGTATTTGACAGACTGCACTGTTAGGTTATTTTCAACTGTCCTGATTGCTCCAAATAATGATCTTTGCTTAATGAGACACTTCTGTAAATTTTTTAATATTTTTTTGTTTCATCAAGACAATGAAATAATACTGAGGATTGTTTCGGACCACATAATTTATACCTGCAACTATGCTGTATTATTTCTGACATGTCTTAGAATTCATGAATGTGTATGTAATCTTATAAAAGATGGAACTAACATTAATGCTGATTACTGTCTAGCTCAACAAACAGCATCTATAATAGACTCAGTGCTTCAGAGCAAGTTTTCTTCTTAAAGCTGCAGAAGAAGCCTTCTTGTCTTCTCTGTAAACATGCATAAAACTTATGTAACTATAAGGATAAGCAACAACAAATTTGAGCAAATATAGCTGGAATAATGTTTAAAAGGAAATTTAAAAAGCACACTGATTTTTTTTCTACAAAGTTGGAGAGCAATAAACTTATTGCTCTTCTTTTTAAAAATGTTACATTAAAGTTCCCAAGATCCAAGAATATTATTAGGCATTAAATGAAAAATTACGTATCTGATATTTTAAGTACAGGTGCAGTCAAGAAGCAAACCTATTCTGGAAGAAGTATCTGATTAATATACAGATAAATTCATACTGGAGCAAACTAAAATATGGTAAGTACAGTACCAGAATTCTAACTTGTAACCAAGAAACATATAAATTGTCTCATCATCATACAATTCTGTAATTTTAAATCCATAAAGGAACATATTTAAATAATTCAGTTCATAACAATTGAAGTGTAAATTAAGTAATTGAAAAAAACTCTTGAGTTTTATAAATTTCACCTTCCAGATGAGTATTTAATTTAAAAGTGGCAGAATGCAGTTTCACTATTTTAAGAAGTATATTTTGAGGTAAATACAACCTCTTTGTTGAACCCTTTCCATTTCAGACAGGTTCTCCAAGGGTCAGTTGTAACATTCAGCTCAGCCTCTGAATCTTCACCCATGAAGATAACCAAATAATGAGTTCTATTCTGATAAATCCTCAGGATCTCACTAGTTTTACAGGCACAAGACTTCGTTGTTTTCACTTTCATCCACTCTAGCCACAGTGGTAATACAATAACCAACACTAGGCATTACTGAAGATTACATTTACTTTAGCTATTAAACCAACTATACCTGATAATCCATTAACTAAGGTTAAAAAAAATAAGCAAAGACACCAAATGGAAATTCCTTCCAGTCCTTCAATACATGTGGTTGGTCGGACTGTTCATCAAAAACATAACCCTTCAACTACAGGGGAAAGTAGGAGAGATGCATAGCCACAGAAATCGAGAAGCTTGGAATTATAGGAGTAGAGCATCATGGAATCATAGAATAGTTTGAGTTCACATCAACCGTAAAGGTCATGTAGTTCCAACAGCGTTGCATGGGCAGAGACACCTTCCACTAGACCAGGTTGCTCAAAGCCCCATCCAACCTGCCCTTCAACACTTCCAGGGCAGCCACAACTTCCCTGGGCAACCTATGCCAGTGTCTCACCACCTGCAGACTAACAAATTTCTTCCTGACATCTGATATATATCTACCCTTTTCCAGTTTGAAATCCTTACCTCACCTCCTATCACTACATGCCATTGTAAATGTCCCTCCTCAGCTTTTCTGTAGGCCTCTTCAGGGAGCCATTATGAGGCTGCCTTGGAGCCTTCTCTCTCCAGGCTCAACAACCACAACTCTCTTGGCCTGTTTTCATAGGAGAAGTGCTCCAGCCCCCAGATCATCTTCATGGCCATCCTCTGGACTCCCTCCCACAGCTCCATGTCCTTCTCATGTTGGGGGCCCAGAACTGGACACAGTACTCTAGGTAGGATTAGATTTGTCATCATTATCCTGCCTTTTCTTTGTTTGGCAAAGAACAAAGCAGATTTCTAATATCTAAATTTCATATGTTTATTGTAATAACACAATAACTCATGTAAACTCATGTAAAAGACACGTAATCAAAATGCAATTAGAAGGACCAGCAAATAAATGGTTAATCTGCCAAAAAAATTAGCTTTATTTAGGACTTCTCCAAAGCTCTCCATCCAAAACAATTACTAGAATAGCCCCAGTGCTGCTGTTCGTGAGAGCTGGCATGGACTCCGAACCCGGAAATCAACAAAGGAAATGTGCAAGGCCTGTGCTCACACTATCCAAAACAGAAGAGCCACAAAAACTAAGTTTGCAACAAGTTTTAACTGGTATGTTAAACAGCACAAGAGAAGGAGACTCAGCCCATTCCTGAGGGCACTGGGCTACATTGATTTGGAGGGTGAGGAATGAGCTGAAGGGGTTCAGCACCAGGCAAGACTGCGAGGTGCTGCACAGGACTCCCATCTAAGGGCAGTGGGAGGATACTTGGAAACAGGATGGTGCATCAGCCATCCTGCAATACTCCCTCAGATTACACAGAACATATAGAGTGTTGGAGAGGCTGGAGCTCATCTTAAACTCTAGAGGAGATACTGCTTTGCCACCAAGGTTTATATTAATGATATCATCATCATACCTTATGATCATAAGGTATCTTTTTATTTTGTGCTTGATTCCAAATTGCTACCCTAGCCCTAATGGAAATCTAAGAAACATGTGAGGAAAACAGAGGAAATTAGAATATTTCAAAATCCATAAAGTCAGACAGAAATATTCATCTTTTGAATGGGTACAGAGGAGCTAAGTTGTAAGACCACACCATTCAGATGAGGCTAAAGAATACACTTGACATCCTTGAGCTGAGTCAAGAGCACTTAGTCACATGGTTGAGATGAGAACTATACACGTCTTGAGTTAGCATCCCTTGACTGCTTCATCATCTCTGCCTGTTAAGATCATTATCCACTGGGACTGCTGTGGCTGCACTAGAGGATTTTGAACATAGAAAATATTTTAGCTAAATTAAATAATAATAATAAATAATATCAGAAGTGGGGGTTTTGTGGATTTTTAACTCCATAAAAGAAGGGAAAAGTTTCAAGACATTTCTGTCAACCTTAGGATTCAGACACTATCAAATCAAAACAGTACCTTCATAAAACCTGTAAGTCATATTGGCAAAACACATATCTCACTATTTGTCACACTTCGCAGTGCTTGTACATAGATACTATCTTAATATAATTTGGTTTATACAATAAGTTTATTATGCATGGTAATTGTGTTAATCAACATCCTGTTACAATTAATGTTTTCTTTTCCTACTTTAAATATAGTCCCCATTTCCTCCTAAATATGCTTTCCAGGAAGATTTGCACATTAACTTCCTGTATATATTTGTCATTGGTTGAGAAGAGGGTAAGACCCAAGTTTTCAAAACAAATACTTTGGCAGGAAACAAACTCCTCGATTGAATTAAAAGAGAGGTTACTTGAATTGTACTACATTAACTTCTGTAGGTAACACCAATTCGCAATTAAGGGAGGGGGGAAAGTGCTCCGTTAAATAAAGAAGGGGGGGAAGGAATGCTGCATCTTTCAAATGCTCAATGCTCAAGAAGACTGATTTTCATTAATTCCAGCTGCTTTCTGTGTATCATACATATAAAAAGAAATTCAAAAGAAAATTCAACACATATAAAGTATTTCTAGACAAATCCTCCATTCACTTCAGTCATCTTTCGTATAATTTAAAAATTACACTTTTAAGAGTAAATCCTGAAATCTTTCCTTTAAACCCCAGGGAGAGACACTTCTGCCAGGTTGAAAGACAAGTCAAAACTCTTGTTGGAGTTACTACTTCTGTTTTACCTGTTTCTTAATTCAGAATAGCTCCTCACCATTGCCTTTCAAATCTACCAAATTATCCAGGCATGACAGCACTTGCAATCCAGTAAATATTTGCAATATGTTACAGTCTCTGTTATGGTAATTAACAATCCATAAAAAGATTTTAAGCAAAGCTATCAGTTTAATCTAGCAAGGCTTTCCATCCGGAATGCCAGCCTGAGTCAGTTTCAGCAGGGAGGCAATGACAGAGCCGCAGCCCCGAGAACTAAGGCAGTGCATTTTGAAAAACCCAAGGGAGTTACAGCCCCATTTACTCCATCTGTGATACACCACAGGGCAAAGAGAACTAAGGTTTACTGTGTATTTATCTACAAAATATGTTGTCAAACAGCTATTTTCAGTACACAAAGGTAAGTATCTGGAATACAATTCTTTTCAGCAAAACAAATAATTTTGTATTCTGAAATGAAGTGATTTTATGAGTAGCATTCAGTCACTCTGGGTAACTTCTGACACCAATAGTTTTCATTAGAGCTGATTGTCCATTTCTTCTGTATCATATTTATATACCCTGGCTGAACACAAGCCATCCCAGCTAGGTGTCTTGGAGCTGCCAAATGCAGTCATGTCCCAGGAAATATAAAGCATTTGGCAGCTCTGGTTACACTTCCAAACACTTTGCCTCCTTCAAACTTCTTGCTGCAGACTAGATGGAAATTCATGCCAAAAAGTACATGACAGACACTTTCCTTTTAGTTGCAAGATGGCTATTCATTTGTAATGGGACATTAAATAGACTCAATGGTGCAACATTCAGGCATGCAAAACTAGTCCCAAATCATGTTCTTTGCACATGCATGCAAGCAAGTGAAGTTGTAGGAACCCAGCACTCTTGCAAATTCTGGAATAACTGTTTGACTTGGCAAATTCCAACAGAAACTGTATGAACCTGGGATCAAAATAACTAATAAACCACATTATACTACAGTATTTGAGTACTTCAATTTCCAAAAGGAAGTTCTAAAATGTTAAAACAATTATTAGATATCAACAATCAAGTAGCTCAGGGTGTTAAAATAAGGACTTCAAAGACACAGCAGTAACTCAACTGATTCAATCACTGTCTGACCACTCAAGGTTTACATTCTTTAATTCTATTCAGCAAAAGAGCAGAAAATAACAGATAATGTTATCCTTGAACTTTAAAGTTCTCTGTTTCGTTGCCTGGTGGGGCCATTTTACAGTTACCAGTGCCCAGAAGATATTAAAAAGCACTCTCCACAAGTGGAATCATTACATGTTAACACAAACATTTACATTCCTAACCAGTTCAACAATGATGTGTCTTGCATTTTAAATTAATATATATTCTCTCAACTGCTTCAGTCCTACATTTTGAACTTTATCAACAGTTACATAGTCCACAAAATTATAAAGAAGAAAAAAAATCCTTCCCAGCCTAAATGAGAAAGCCACTGTAAAACTTTCCTCCATGTATTTTTTCAATTTTTCTTAAATCCTAAATAAGTTTGTTGACTACAAGTTTTAAAAGATACAAAAATGTACTTCCCAGCTGATGTAAAACAGTGCTTCTGGCACTTACCAGCATCCATCCACCACTTATTTCCACTAAGTGACCAAAGTTTGATTGTTTTAATATATTGCACATATATGGTGTTAACACTTAAAGCTATACCAAAGATCTCAATATTGTAATAAAAACCATAAATTTACCAATAACTATGCTAAAACAAAAAAGAAAACAAAGTGTTTTCAGAAGTTGTTACCTTATTGGGCGACTTTAACGATAAAGGTGCAAAGAACAATGTCTCATTTACTCTGGGTATGTTGGCAATCATTTAAAAATATTCATACTTCCTGTAAAATTATTTTTCTGAAGTACATAAATAAGCCTCAACATCTGTATAGAAAGAACATGAACAACTACTAAAAACTACTCGAATAAACTACTTATTCTTAAGGGAGAAAGCTGAGGAAAATGGATAAGAATCACTCATTAGAATTTTTCTACCTTTGCTCCAAAATACCAGCTAAAGGTTAGTGCAATTTATGAGGGCTGGGGTCACTTCCCAAGCCTGTGTTAAGTGTATTCAGGATAGGTAACAATTGGAGAAGTCTAATTGTTTTCTGTCTGAAATAAATCTTTCTTGCACATTTCTATTCAATCACATCTGCACACAATGTTCTGAAACAGAGGAAAAGTTACACAATCCAGTCTGACCTGCAAACTGAGAGGTCTAAGATAAACAGCACATTTCAGCATAAACCACTCAACCATACAATGCATTTGATTTTTATTTTTTTTCCTCTCCACTAATCAAGTGCTTGAACTTTCCTATTGCTGTGCTGGGAAGAATGGATATAATTTTCTTGCAACTATTTCAGAAAGTACATGCACTTTGATGGAAATGTACAATATGGCACTGCCTGTGGGAGTTCTCCAGTACATATCTTGAATAGGATTAATCAGTGCCTATTGTTATCTGCATTTCAGCCATACTTCATTATGGTCAATAAAAATCTAGTCAATAAGATACAATTTATCTTGCCTGGAAGTGTGTATCTAAAACCAGTCAGATGAATCCTGCACTAAAACATGAGAATGCTTTTTGAATACAGAAGAGGTGTCATTTTACCCACTCTGCTATAGACATTGAAACTGGATTAAACCCATGTTCTCTGGTTTACAGATTTGGAGTATGTTTCTTCCTTCTGCAATAACAAAAATTTAAAAATATTTATATGGTATAGAAAATTATTTAACACTTCAATTCATAAACTAGTCTATTCCTCATTTTTATGTCTCCCTTTCAGTAAATCATCTCTTTGGACTGGGAAATATTTACAAAACTTGGTCTGTAAGCATAAGAATTTCCAACAGAGGCCATCTTAAACCTTTTCAATACTTCCAGCATGAGGCACAAATGTAGAAATGTGGGTAGGCAAAGAACAGCATAGCTGTACAACCTGCTAATAACAATAAAATGGTGCAGAAAGAGTTGTTTGCTATCCAGCCCTCTCCCAGTGGTAGCGCAGCTGTTTTCAACTATGGGCTGAAACAAATAAACTGAAAACAGGTCCAGGCTCCCCTATCTCCATTCCAGGATGCTACTAAATGATTACTTTTATTCTTTCCTGCACTTTTTCACAGCCAGAGACTGAACCAATCTCTGTCAAACTGGGAGCCCATGAGCAGTTTCTTTGTCTGCCCTGACTCCTTAAGTATTCTGTAGAGTTATTGCTTTCCTCAGTCAAGAATCCAGGATCTTTCTGAAAACATTCTTGTTTCTAGATGCATCATTTTCACTTTTGTTAGAACAAATCATACTTTGGCTCCATAAATCCCTTTTAGCAACCAGTCCAGAGTATTCCCAGGACTACTCTGTTCTGCCACTCAAAAAAAGAAGTTACCAGATGCAAGTGTCATGGGCAGTGCTTTTGAAACTTAAAGACAGGCTACTATGTACAATCTAAAATACCTGTGTTTCCTAAAGCAAAGGTATTTCAACAGAAACAGCACAATTCAATAACGATCCCAGTTATTTCTTTTTGTGGTGTAACCATTAATAGTTTTTTAATCCAGTTGATGTGGTTTTTTCTCCATAATTTTATTGCTAATGTGGGCTGCTGAACTTCTATTTAGAATGTCACCAGGGACTTCATCAAGTGACTTATCGAGGTGTGGCTGTTTACTGCACTCATTTTTATCAGCTAACCTTCAAACATTTCAGAGGGTATATTTAAAATAAAGAATCCAAGGTGAGGTACACAGGAAATGTCAGCCTGTAATGGAGAAATATGCCCTATCAAGCAAAACTGTATTCTTTCTTATGATTATTGCTATAGCATTCAACTGCTATTCTGTACAACTCTTGGCTTTTTCATACATGTTCTGCTCTGATGGTGAGGGGACACACTAAAATCATTGATGACACTTCAGCTTCATGGGGAAAAGAAAAAGACATCATAATTTGAGTTAATTTGCAGACTGATAGAGTTGATACTTTACATTTTGACGTCTTAGAAATAACCCTGTGGAGAAGGGTGCAGACTTCAGAGATGAGGTAGAAACACAAAAGAATTTAAACTCTTCAATATGGTAGGCTCAAACTGACAATATTCTTGTGAAAGTACAAAGCTCGGTACATGGAGATGGCTTGAGCAGTGGCCATGGCCCGCAAAGGAACCGTGTGCCTTGCTGCAGCCCAGGACACGTGCTACCTCCTGGTACACAGTAACCCCTCTCTCCATGCTGTCACACAGCAACTCAAATCTGCAAAGGCCTAAGGGTAAAAAACCTAATATCAAAAAAGAACATGAGAAAAAATAAATCCACTGCTGGAACATTTCAACTACTGTATCTCATATGATACATTATTAAAAATGGTCACAATTATGTATTCATTAAATAGCTGTACATTAAGTATATCTACCAACCAGATTTTGGACATACATGAAATACAATGTCATTTTAAATAATCAAAGTGTGACATAATTTTAAGAAGTGTGTCCAGCTGCATGCAGTTAATTACTCTGGATTAACCACAGCACAAGTCTCTGTGAATCACTACTGTTAGACTGAAGGCATCTTGCAGTCTCCTACAGGATGCAATATTTTTATAACAGATTTTCAAAACAAGTTTAGTTCTACTCATGAAGAACTCCTGAGCCAACTTCAAAATAGAAAAGCAGAATGAAATAAGCAAACAAGTAAATGCAGAGAAATTGTCAGATGGGGACAGTGAACCATATAATTTAAGATTCATTTAACATCTTAACTAGTAATTATGTTGTAATGGAAGAATCCATTCAATAAATAAGTTTAGGTAATCAAGAAATACTTCTCAAAATATATGTAAAGATATATTTCTTTTAAAAAGAAATTAAGAATTACCTTCAGCATTTATGAAGGAGAACAGACAAATGCAACATAAAAATTCACAAGTTAGGGAAGAAAAACACATGAAATGTAACAGAGTGAGAAGTGCATCAGTACTGAAAAAAACCTAACAAGTGTTTGCACCCTCCCATCAACATCACTCTCCAAAAGAAAGAGAAAACCACAACCCTATTTTTTCTACAGTAACTAAATAAAAATATTAGATATTTCATAAAAATAAAAGAATGGCTTTTAGAATGTTTCTGTGATAGGCAGCCTTTGCAATTAAAATTTTAGCCTTAAGTATGTAGTGTATGGGACCAATGCCTGTGCCTGGTATTAACAATTTCCACTGAAAGGCTATATTTTAGTTAATTATAACTAATTTTATTTAGCTGTTATACAACCAAACATATTCCTCAGGGTGATGCTTGAGTTAATGATCTTGGGTTTGTTTTCCCTGGATCCTTTTTATGGAGTGGTGAATAACAAGTTAGTTCAAACAAACAAACACACAAACCCCACAACACTCACAATGTAAAAAAAAAAATAACCAACAATTAATTCCATAAGGACTGGTATGATATTCTTTCAAGCTTAAAGAGTTTGAAGTTGAGCAAGTAAAGATTGTCTAGCACCAGAGATACACATCTTGACTTACTCAAAAGAAGAGAATATTTGTAATCATAATAAAGGTTTAAGAATCTCAAGTTATGCAGTTCCCAGCAGAGACACTAATTGGAGAGCACTGATCAAAGATTTCATTACACCAATTATGCTCCATCTTGTGTGTGAGACTAATTACACAGGTGTGATCCTGCCAGCACAAGAACCAAGCACAGACCTTGCTGGCCATTACTTTTTTCACTGCAAAGCAGACCTGGGGCAGCTGCTCCAAAAGGGCACAATGGCAGGGAGTATAAATAAATTCACAGACGAGAACATTAGGTATGGAATCAGAAAATAAAAACTCAGAAAAGAGGTAAGTTTGAGGATAGGAAGACAAAGACTATGAGTGATACTGGCATTGTCAGTTCAGGACTGCAACAAGCTGCATTCTATCTAAAATGATCTGGTATGAGCTGATAAAGACAAAGTGGCACATGCCATCAGAGCACACCTTCAAAAACTTTCAGTACTACAGTCTAGCATGTTATTGCTAAAAGAAAATTTTATGCTATGTTTGAACTATTGTACATATTCTCCAAGGTTTTATTTAATTAATTTAAAACATGCACGAGCTTGTTTATCTTAAGAGCAATGACAGCTTATGTGTGAAGAAATCTCCCTTCAACTGTGTACTGAATTCTATATATTTACAACCTATCACTGTGGTCATACTGCTAATGACACTTGAATTTGACATTGTTATTAAATGAAAACTATTCTGGTGAGTAGCACAAATATTACAGCACTGGAAAAATTGGAGAAGCCTTGTGTATTGCAAGCTGTCCCAGACTGTTGCACATTAGTTTTAAAAAGACAAAGTCCAGTTTCAAAAGCTTGTATTTTTGACAATGAGAGTCTTCAATTGTCTAATCACAGATTTCTGAACATGCTAACTGCAGGTTTTGTTTCCCCCACTAAACTACACAATGCACTACGTCCTTGGACTCTGTACTCAGTTATATTCAGGATCATAGAATCATAGGGGTTGGAGGAGACCTCGAAAGATCATCTAGTCCAACCCCCCTGCCAGAGCAGGGTCACCTAGAGCACATCACACATGAACGCATCCAGGTGGGTTTTGAATGTCTCCAGTGAAGGAGACTCCACAACCTCTCTGGGCAGCCTGTTCCAGTGCAAAACTGTGCAGAGCAATGCTGCACGTAATCTGAAGACAAAGCAATTTTCCTGAAAACTGTTTTTCCATAGTGGTCTTTCTGATAATGCAGCTGGTAGCCAGGATTTCAATACATTGGTTTTTAACTATACAGGGAAAGTGGTTTATTAAAGGGGGAAAATGTTAAATTATTCTACTCAAGTTAAGTGAACAAAAAGAGTTTAGAATCTGCAGAACCAAGAGCAGGCCTTTTTTTTTCCACATGCAATTTTAGAAAAAGAACTATTCAAGAGTGCTGTGCAATACCTTTCTGTCCACAGGAGGCAACTCCATGGTTTAATATATCATTTGGTATGGCTTGAATATACTTTACACTTAGTAAGTATCTGTTACATAACTTTCCTCCACTGTCTTTAATTACCCCATTAAGTAAGTTGGTATTTGCATTTGCACTTAGAGCAGCTGCACTAGAGCTGCAGGGCACAAGAATATAAAACCAAGAAAAAATTAATAAAACATTATCTTTTCCATTTAGTAGCTTCCCTTTCTTTTTTTTTTAATGGAAACATTTGTATTAGTAGATACTATTTCAGCATTGTAAGGTAATAAATCACATCAAGCTTGTATTATTCAATCTGACTGAACTGCCAGATAGAAGTACCATCACTCAGTAATGGCACAACTTACCCTTAAGCTTTTCTCATTTTATGGTATTTCTGAGGAGCCAGTTTGCATCTGAAAATGTCATTCCAAACTCAAAAAGTGTTGCAAATGTAATGAGTCAGAAATCATTCTTGGTCTAAACTTTTTACATGGCAAATAAGTTAGAAATTTATGTTATTGTGTTGTACATGAACTAAAACAAACACCTTTCTGAGAAAACAAAGATGAAGATTTAAATTAATCCATCAAAATTTTTGCAATTCATCACACATTCCTAGAAACAACTTTCAAGTTTCAAGATGCTTTATTTTTCAGCCAGCCCAGATACTTTTGAATACATTCATTAAAGACGGAAAATAACTGTTACTTACTACATCACTATGTTCTCAAAATAGTATGCATAAGATAAAGAGTAAGAAATGGAGTAATGAGAAGTACCAATTTATTCATTAAAAGCCATTGTTACTGAAAAGTTAATTCCAGATTGCTGGTTGCTGTGTCACTAGTGCCAGGAGCATGAAAGCTCCTTTCCCTATGGAAACAGACTATTATGCATTAAAAGACTGACCTCTTACATACACAGAGGAAGAAAGTAAAGTACTCTTTTGATTTTCTCCACTCCCCTGATTTCCAAAGTCTTGTTTTTGTAGCTGTTACAAATAGAGCCTATTTATGTAAATGTATTAGCCACAAAAATCTCACTATAAGACTTGTTTGTATCTGGCAGTAACAACCCTATACCAGACCTTTTGCCATCCCCATTAAAGACTTCCCTCTTTTAAGTGAAAATTATTCCAACTAAGATCTTTTCCAATTATATCAATTTTTCATTTTGGAGCAAAGATATGGTACCTATCAAAAAACAGAAAAATCACTAATTTAGAAGCAGCCAAAGCATACTTCAGTATGCATGGACTAATAGCCTATACCAGTTTTGGTGCCAAAATTCAGGTATTAACTCACATTTGACAGTACTTCACATCCTAAAAAGTTCCTCTTATGCAAAGTAGCTGTGTAAGTAGCGAAAAAATTCTTAAAGACTGCAAGAGTAGCATACAATTAGCAAACATTATGGCAGCTGTATACTTTAATAATAATTCAGATTTCTTACATGAGCATTTTATGTTGCTGCAGTATAGGCCTAAGATATATACTTTTAAGTGTTTAAAACACTGTCCTAAACCAAATCTTACCTGTATATCACTTTTCATGAGCTGTTTAATTGCGTTGCTCATGAAGGATTGTAAGAACAAAGGAAATGTGACTAAGCTCAAGCATTTATACACATCCACATAAAATACACAGCAAAGATTCAGCAGAGCTGCATATCACATACATGTCACATCAATAAGAAGGAAAAGAAATTATCATGCAACTTTTATAAGCATTATTCCATTTCAATTCAATAACTGATTTAGCAATATCAAAGAGTTTGGGTACAGCTCCTAATTCCTCCCAGTTGACTGAGAAATAATTCCTCCCTTCTTTCTGAAAAATTAAACATTTAATTCTAATGAAGAGGCACATGCCAGTGGTTAATTAGGGAACATTTCACAAGAAGAATTAACGAGTGCCATCAACACAGCAGGCAAATATTGACATTTTTACAAGCACAGTCATGCCACAGCTTCATTTCTGGTTCCAGAGCTCTTGCAGGCAAGCAGCTGTTGCCCAAGAAAACTGAGAACTTCAACACTTACTGCAAAGCCCAGCTTTCTGATACTTATTCAAACTGGCAAGAAACATTCCTCCTACATCACTTTCGAATACTTGACAGCCTGGCCATCCATTAAATGCATCTTGTTGAGATGTCCATGGACTACTATATAATTCTTCCTTCCAGCTACTGAAAGATAATGTGATGTGTAGGAAGCTGGGAGGCCTCCCAGGTTCCACGGTGCCTGACAGGCAGGGGTAAAGCAGGAATGAAAATCAGCAGGGTGAAGGCACAGGACTGATGGAAGAAGGCCAGTAACAGATTACAGTGATTAATGGGTGGATATGAAACACTTCTCTTCACTGAGAAGACAGAGAGCAGGGTTAGCTTCTGGCCTGGTAGCCAAGGGGTATTTACAGTGAGAATTGATGGAGCCTGTTGTCAAAAGTCATGCTGCTCAAATCTGTGCAAGGGCAACACCAACTGCCACAGGCTCACAGGGAATAAATAGGATAAACTGGAAAAAAGTTAGAAAAAAAAAAAAAAGGCTAAAGCAATACAACAATTAAATCCAATATGCCCTTTCCTCTCCTTCCCTGGAAACCCTACGAACTTTAAGCAAAATTCAATTTTCACTACAAACTTGGAGTTCTAATGCTAGGTGTGACAAATGTAAATCTGTAATGGAAGATGGAGCCATAACCTCTGCAGTGGGTATGGACGTATACATTCAGTTACAGGGGTAATTAGAGATGATAAAAGACAGAATAGGTCCTCCCTCTAGAATACATAACCTGTCAGAGGCGCTGAGGCCAGAGAAGAGGTAGGGGGTTAATTACCAGTTGGAACACACACGTTTTCTTTTTGACATTCATAATGTAAAACTGTTTAAGTGACATAATTTTAACCAAGCACTAACACATAGGTATTAACAGAAATATCTGGCTATTTCAGTCATTTTTAATTTTACTTCGGGTGGTCTGAGAAAATACTGGTTTTCCTTTCATTTGCACACCACCACCCACTCACAGGATAAAACCAACGAAAAAATCCTCATATTTAGTCAAAATACTATAACCACATTCAAAGGTTTCATAGACCTGGTACTGATAATACTTTATTTAAGACATTGTGCTCTGCAGCACATTAAAAAAATGAAATCTTTCGTATAATAGGAAAACTGCATGTGTTCCAATCACTGTACAACATGTCCAATTCATTTTTGGCAAAAGGATCACCTTCAGCCAACACTACTTTATCCTATAAGGGCTAAGACTACAGTGTTGAGTCACATTTTTAAGGCTTTCATTCTAAGAGCCAAAATTGTCCATGAACCAGGCACTGCACAGCCACCGTGTTGGGCAGAGCTGGGAGCAGCACATGACGCCCACAGCAGCCAGTGTCCCCCAGCCCTCACTCATGCTCTCTTCATGGTAAGAGATAAGCTGAGGGCAGATGTACCAGTGAAGGACCCAGGATTTTATCTCATTAACCAAAAATTGCTTCCACTCTGAGATGTTTTCAGCTCACATTTACATTTGCCAAACATTCAGATGATGTTTTCAAGCTCCATATGTCCATCAAGATGACATTTTTATGAAGCTTTAGCAAAATCAGATGAGCCAGTTAGGCTCAGGAAAAATTCATTGCTTTTGTAATTTAAGTCACACACTGAATACTTGATTTTGTAACCTTACTGTCTTTTCAAACCCATATCCAATAACATTTACTTTACATACAGAAAATTTAATTAGATAAAGCAAAATGAGTTGTTGGAGAACTCATGAAGAAATATTTTCTAACTACTACAACAACAGTTTTGCACAAAAACCAAACAAAATATACTTGTGTTTATTCAGCTGGTAAAGTTTTGGCTTTATACTTCATATGTTGTTACACTGCCAGGGACTGTGTCAAAATAACCATACTACTTATTCAACATAGTTCTTTTAACACACTTACCACAATCTGTTCTCTATTAGTAACCCGTGCTAATAGTATGCATTAATTAAAATGCCTTTGAACATCCATTAATACCGACCAATTAATAATCTATTTGATTTAGAACAAACATTAAGCTTGTTTTATACTATGTTCCAATGACATAAACCTTATAAACTTTTTCTTTTTTACCACTGAAGAGGTCAAAACAAATGGTTCCTGAAATAGTTTGCTGAAACCATTAATGATTTTCATTAACGTCCAAGGAAAAATTGTCAGAACCAGAATAAATAATGCAGAGTTCATCATTTCAAAATGTAAACTTTTAACAGAGAACACAGTGTTTCTGTTAAAAAGCTACGCTTTTAAGTTACAATTAAAATTTATGTATGTTCCATCTAACATTCTCTTGAAAACAGCATTTTTTAAGAAGTGAAATGTAAAAGGAGGAAATGGAACCTTCTGTCCTTTCTCAGTCCATGGCTGATTTTGGAATTCTCAACACAGATGGTAAAGAATACGAAATACAGAGAAGGTCCTCTGGGTTTGATATTAACCTGTCTCTTTTCAGCACCAGCAAATGCTTATTTCCTCAATTAATATCTGCCAAAATCAGTAAAATGTCACCCCTCTACTGCTATTATTTTGTTTGACCTTGATATCATGAACAAGAATGTAATTATGATAATGAACCAATTATTTTTGTACAATATAGCAATCAAAAAGGCTACCACTCCCTCCCTTTTCTCATGATAATAGCTGAACATTCAGATTTTATTTCACCTTCAATTACTCACATGCAGTCATTATCATTAACATTTTACTTAGTTTTTATTTCTTATTTTAAAATTTAAGATATTTTGAAAAAAAGGAAAACAGTGATGTTTTAGAATAGTCATGACAACGTGCAATATGTATGATTTATGTAGGGCAATAAACAAATATTTTAATGTCTCCAATGTTTTACAGGCTTTAAGGTTATGAATTTTGAATGACAGCACTTCTGTCAGGGCAACTAACTGTCAATAATGCAACAGCTACACCATCATGTGCCCTGCGTATTTTATATAGTTTATATAAAAACAGTGCTAAGGATGTTTGAGATTTTTTTAATTATTTTTTTACTTGTTTGCAGATAATCCAGACATACCTCCTTCCAAGGGACTTTTTCTCTCATGGTTCTTGTAGTTTTCATAAAATTCTCTCCAATAATTTTTACATTAAGCCAAGCAATTTGGAAGAAACCAAAACTGTTCACACCCTTCAGATTATGTAAATGAAGAGTCCTAACCACAGTCAGGACAAAACTCCAGGCTTTGTCCCCAAAGATCACAAATTGACTAAAAATCATGCTATTTTAGAGAAAATAGTCTTTCATCTCGTGGTCAGAAATTAATCTTTCCAACTTTGATCATTGTAGGATTTATGCTCAAACAATATATACATATTAAGTTGCAGAAGGAAAGAACATAATCTACCATGATTATTTTTTAGTCAAAGCTAAGTTATTAAAAGATAGATACAATTATGATGAACTGTGCAGTTTCACAAGCAATTTTTGACTTAAGACACAATCTAAGTGAATAACAGCCAGTTAAAGTTTATTGACTAGAGACAGTTTTCTTTACTCGGACCTATTTATAATTAGAACAAAAATATAAAACTGAAACTCTCAACATTTAATTCAGACTAACTACAGTTTACTGTTACCTGCATAAGAATCACATCTGGTTTCTTAGTCTACTTGTAGGACTTCTTTATGCAGATTGTAGATCTATCTGTAAAATGCATCTCAGTGATGTGTAGATAATTGGTATTGATTTCAAAGAAATTTCAAATTTTCTGCAAGTATCAAGGAGTTGATAGGAAAGAGACAAACATTCTACATGGAATTCTTCCATGTCTAAAAAGGCACAAGTACTAGAAATGAAAAACATCTTTCTGCCACAGTAAACATTCATTCTCCACCACTAGGGAGGGACTTCACAGCCATCATGATTCCGTGGCATGCTAAGGCACTACCATGAACACAGGCAACTCATATGCAGCTGATTCAGAAGAAACCTAAAAATAAGCAGATTAAAAGTCAGAAGGCAAAAATTAAACAAATTACCCATATGAGTTTCCTTGATGATTCACTAAGGAGAGGGTACTCATTAGCAGTGTGACAATCCAGACTGTACAACCAATAGAAAATTCAGCATGAATATCTCCGTATATCCAAGAACATACAAAGAAGCATATTTTAATGGCTCCCCTCATTTCAAAGCTTACTCTGCCCCATGCATCCCTGGACTCTTTCTAACTTTTGTGAATAGCCCAATGTTCAATTCTCCATAGCATAATCATATCTGGAAGGTCATTCCACACATTTTTTGTTTCTGTGAAAAACTTACATGAGGCATCTCTTTTGAACCTTTTCTCCTCCCATTCTTTCTTCCATTTATGCCATCTGATCACATTACTTCCATCCCTCTCAAAGTTCTAATTTAAGAGGACATTCCTATGAATCACAGCTTAGTCTTGCCCATACGTTTCCACATATATTGAAAGAAATTTTTATTTTAAGTTTTAAGCTATCAAAAATAAAATAGTAATCACAGTCCGTTACCTGTCAGCCATTACAATCCCAAATGACTCAGATTAATTCTCTACATAGACTTATTAAAATAAAGTCCAAATTTTTTACAAAGGATTTGTCCCAGGCAACTAATTAAACTAAATGTAATCCTATGTTCAGCAGACTATGTTCAGCACATTGGCATCAAGTAATGAACAGGTCAGGCAGAACGATTCTGCGCTTATACAATCACACCTCCAAGTTTCCTTAGCTAGGAGAAATATGCCAGCTAAACAGAATAAATTGTAACTGTTAGTCCTTCTCTTCTGATTCATTTGCCCTATGTTCCAATTCCTTTATTGGAATTCAGGAAAATCCTCAGCCTTATTGGTAACATAACCACACTCTTCTCTCTTATGAAGGATATAGAAGACCAGAATGAGTAGAATATAGGATGGACTGCAATAAGGACCATTTTTTTCCTTAGTTGCAATCATGTTTGTCTCCACTGAGAAAATTCTAGGATTATATCTAATCTTATTTGAGATTGTCCTACCCTGTTTCAGCTTGTACTGTTAAAAAACCAAGAAAGAGATAAATCAGGGTCATAAAACTTACATGAAATGAAAACTTCACACACACACACACAAAAGTTTTAACATAATCTAAATCTTATTGTACAAAGTTTTTCTCTACACATTTAAGCCGTAATGTTAACAGTTTTATGTTGACTGCTGTAAAGAACTACAGGAACAAAAAACAATTGCCCTTTGCATCCTCATGATACTTTTTGTTTTAAAAAACTACAGAAAAAAAGGTTTGGTTTTGTTTTTCTTTTTAATCTGGATGTTTTACTAGCTCTTTGTATGATGATAAAATGCACAGAGGGAGATGTGCTGTTTTTAATGTAAATCAATCTTTAATTCATTATTCTTAAGGATTTACACCAAACTGGCAATGTTCTCCTGCTACCCATATAGTTCTGTATCATAGGAAAAAGTCATTGGCATCAGCAGTTTCAGTGTCAGGTCAGCTTTAGAAGTTTTGCTGGAAGGTCAAATGACATAATGGTTCCTATTTATATGATTCATACAACAATTTGGCACAGACTTGAGAGCTTCTTCTTAATATTGTCACTAACCTTCCCATCCTGAAATATTCTTTAGTGGATAAGACAATTTTATTTTAAATCCCAAATCTTTTTCTTCATAAGGAAAGTAAAATAAGGAGCTTTCTGGTACCATTAGAAAACAATGTTGTATACCAGTAAGCCACCACTGCACAAGCTGGGGACAAGTTGGCAAGAAACCCCCTGTGAATAGAATTAAATATCTTTCCTTGGCTTTTCAATTTCTTTGAACTAACGCATTACACTGGTTTGAACTGGGATAAGGTCAATTTTCTTCACAGTATCTCATATGGTGCTATATTTTTCTGAGATGAAAACAGTGCTGATAACAGGGGATGTTTCAGCTATTGCTGAGCAGTGCTCCCACTCCTCACAGTCTTTTCTGCTCCTCACACTCCCCTGACACTGAGTAGGCTGAAGATGCACAAGGGAGAACAGCAGGGACAGCTAACTCCAACTGCCCAAAGAAACATCCCACACCATATGATGTCATGCTCAACAATAAAAGCCGGGGTGGGAAGAAGGGGAGATGGAAGGACAGAGACAGAAGGCATTTGCCTTCCCAAGTAACATCCACGTGTGATGGAGCCCGGCTTTCCTGGGGATGACAGAACAACCTGCCTGCCAATAGGAACTGGGGAATGAACTCCTTGTTTTGCTTTGCTTACACATGCAGTTTTTGCTTTACTTATTAAACAGTCTTTATCTCAGTATGTGAGTTTTCTAACTTTTGTCCTTCTGATACTCTCTCCCTGTCTGGAGAGAGGAGGAGGATGCCGAGCTGCCCACTGGGATTAAACTATGACACACATTTACTTCAGAGAACTTTATACCAAGCACAGTTCAAGGGCACAGTTAGGAACTCTAATGCACAAATATTCAGACGAGGCAGAGAGAATCTCATCCACATGTTAATATTTATTTTTTATCCACATAAATGGCAGCCATTTAAAGTAAACACCCCAAGAGTTTCACACAAGCAACACAAAGCAGCCAATTATGTATAAACAAGTTAATTTGAGTAATGCACACAGCAGAAGAGTGAAAAGAAACAAATTTCTTTTTGGTTGGACATCTGAACTGTCTAAAATGAAGCCAATTCCAGAGAAATTTGATAAAGAAAGTTTATCGAGAGGCTGATATTTTGCTTTCAGCTTGAAGCAAATTTTTATAGCCTCAAGAATTGAATTATAATAAAATGCTGACAAGCCCTTACCATACAAAATACTTTCTGCTAGAGGGTGGCTTGCCCCTTCCTGACATTTCAAAACAAGCGAATTTACATTTAAGGAATGAAATAGAGTTCACATTCAGTAACTGACTCTTTATGGCTTTTTCTATTTGATAGATATAAAATACATATCAACTAGACAAAGTTCAGATTCTTCTCCCTTCCTAAGTTCAAAGTTGAAATGCTTTAGGCTTCAACTCTAAGGCCAATTAAGTCTACCAAGCCTCACATGACAAGAGTATTTAAAAAAGAGAAGTATCCTTTGGAAAAGCAAAAAGACATCTGTTCCTGTGACTTAATTCCAATCCTTAGATTTTAAGTGCAGCTCCAATGATTTAAAGCAACAAACCGATGATGTAGATTTTTCTCCCTCCTCCTGCTGTGTAACTGAATTTACGTTTTTTTAAAACGAGTTCTGAGCGTTCTGCTAATAAATAGTGGTACCACAAACAGCATTCAGAAGAAACACATACACAGTGAAGGGCAGTAATTTCCTGCCATTTACCACAAGAATCTGCAACAGATTGCACAGGGAGACATCATGACACCAATCCAGTACCCAAAACTTAGAACCAACGATACAAATCCTGTTATTTGACCCGCAAACAGAAACCTGACTATTAACATTAGAATGCCAGAAGAATCTCAGCTTACTATTCTAATACACTGAAGACCATGGGCTAAAACTATTTTAAAGAGGGACCTAAATTACATGATTTTTGTAACAATGTAATAATTTCATTTACTAAAACATGTAAATCAAGGACACAGGGATCTTCCTCAGACTTTAAGTAGCCTTGATGTGCTGACCTGCTGCTAACCAAAGGGCTTACTTTTCTCATTCTTTGGCAAAAGGTACAGCTTAGAATAAGAAGTGTCTTTTTTTGGTTTAGTTGTACTCACAGCTTGGTAACCATTTTGTATTGGATCCTCTGTAAACTACAAATATAATTCATTACACTATTTTGCTGACAGCTGATAGAGCTGACAACTACCACTATTTTCACTGTGGGTTGTTGGTTTTTTTCTCTTTTTTTAATAATCATTTGATATAACTCATTTTAAGAAAGAATATAGCCTTTCAACATTTGTTTGATTCATTTCTCTCATTTCCAAAACAAAAGCTCACTACTAGGTAGTTCTTTTCTATACTCTTTTTTTTTCCCCCCAGATACATTTCAGTTTTGAAAAGACTTATTTTCAGAATACTTCATTAAATTACAACTGTTATACCAATAAGACTATGAACAGCACAGCTATTAATTTGGCGCATTTTCTATGTAGATCCAGTACATAGTCCTAGATTATATCTAGTGTTTTCACCTTCTGTAGAGTTGATCTGTATGAATACATTCGGTTCATGCAATTCGTTTTCAGGTAACTACCCCCTCTTGAGAGATATTACAATTTCAGAAGATCAGAAAATGCACACACACACAGAGCATTTTTGATACCTCACTTTTTCCTTTTCTCTTTTGGCTGTAACAGCATTGACATTTTTTTTTATTACACTTGGGAGTACTATGTGAGAAGTCTTCAAGCCTTTGGAAACATGATCTGTAAAACACATCTTATTAAAAAAAATATTGACAGAACATAAAAACTTATATACAATAGACCTTATAAGCTCATTGGAAAACAAAAAAAACAAACAAAAAAAAATCACACAAACCCCAATTGAAGTATAAAGTCAGATCTTAAACCCTTAATTTTGCATATGTAATCCTGTCTTGACATTACATGTCTCAGACATGTTATTAGCCTACATTATTTTTTTATCTTTCCTCTATTGCATCTCTTTATTGTGATATTTACATGTATGTAACAGTCCCATCTGCAAATAAATTTTTCTTTTATCATAATAGGGGATAAAGGAGTATATTTACAACTGTAATTTTGTTATCCACAGATATCAGAATGGAATAAGCTCAGAGATACCAATTTTACAAAGAGGCTTACGTTAAATAAATACAAATCACACAATTCTCAACATAGCTTTAAACACTTTGCCACTGTGAGGAAGGTTTTCTTGAGATGTATTTACACAGTCTGTGAGTCGTTAGGCCCAAGTAGGCTTTTATAAGGACATAATTGCTGCCGCGTCTAAGCATCTTTAAATGACATTAAAATGAAAAGTAATATAAATATCCATTACAAAGTATTCTATTTTGTAGAGATACCAGTTCATTTTAAGAGAGAAAAATCATAACAGACTGCAGTGCAGATGGGTGAAAGTGTTAGGTGCATGTGCAAAAAAGCTAATATAAAGCGAAAACTATGACATGAATATTGCAAGGTCATGATGCAACTAGTGGAAGTAAACACAATGGAAGAAATTACATTAAGTCCATGATCCATGCTCTTCACTTGAAGAGAGGATGGGGAATTTTATTTCTAACCTTCATAGTGATACTATTTCACTCCTTCCACTATGCAGAGAATTTCCATTTCTATCTACTTGTTTGAAGAAAATAAGTAAAATACTCCCCTCTGTGAAAAGGAGATTTGACATCTCTTTTTTTGTTTGGAGGAACTTACAGCCGGCAGAGGACCGAACAGTGAGTGACACCAGTGTGAAAATTCACAAAAATCACCATCCCAATTACTTTAAGAGTCAACAAACAAAGAAAAAGGGCAATCATCCAACTACTGCTTCAGCATTTACACAGAGCATTTTATTGCAACTCTCCTTTTCCTCTGCCTTTGCTATACTTAGCCAGATAAAAATATGAAATATTTAATTTTCACGTATTTTCATTTCCTCTCATCATTACAATTCCAGATTACTATCCAGGCTGCTTTGTGTCTGGTTTTGATGCCAGTGAATGCCTGGCTTCAGAAAAGAGCAAAACTATTCCTGTGGGATGTTACCTAATGATTCTTTCACATTATACTTCAGGGACTGACACAAATGGACAAAGTCTTGGAGACTGTCCTCCATAAAATACCACTCATTGCATTGCATTTTGAATGTAATTTGGAATTCACCAAGGACTTGGACCAAAATTTGTATTTGCCAAATATATGTTAATTCATTCTAATGACATTAAAAAAATCTCCCATTTTGGTACTAACATACAACAAACAGCAATTAATAAAAAGCAAATAAATCTTACTAGATTTTATTTCACAGTACTTATAAAAGGATGTTACATTATTAATTTTCACAAAAATATTTCACAAGAAGAAAATACCAAAGCAAGCTCTTCTACAGAACATGAAAATTAGTCACTTGAACACACTAAGTAAATAAATAAATTAGATTTAAATACAAAAAGTCATGTTTTCAATAGTATCTAAAACAAATTTGCTTTAAGATATTGTTATTAGTAGATAGGATACCATTACTCAATTTATATTTTGATGCCATTTCCTTCTAGATTCAAGGGACTGAACAGATTACTAATTAATATTACCTACAATTATTTTTGTTACTTGATCTTTTTAAGATCTAACCAAAGAGCTAATGAAGGACTAAATGTTGAGATGTGGCTATACTTAGCATTAATTAGATATGTTTATGCATACACACAGATACAGCTTAATGAAGCTGTCTCCCAGCAATATTGTTATCAGACCATGTGTAGTCTCTGTTATCATAGAGCCGTTAGCAGACTGCTATCTGCTATAAATTTATAGCCTCAAAGGATGTTTAAAAGTTAATAAAAACACAGTACAATTGTGTCCATGGCACAGAAGTCCCAGTGCACTTTGTTGTCCAATTCAGATTTTGCAACAGCACTTTAAAACCAAAACAGTCGCCACAAATCATCTGCAAGTTGAGCATTACCCTTCTGAGCACTTACTTCAATGGAGCCCTCCATAATCACTCAGAAGAAAAATTCACAAGATGTTCATTGACACTTTTCTTAGTTATTTGACTGGCATGTGTGTGTAGAGGGCTCAATGGTTTTCCTGTGCACCAAACTGAAAGAGTCAAATGTTTGTAATCCTGGAAAACATATGCTCATGAAGTGCTAAACTAAAATATTCCTATCCACTATGCTCTGCAAATTGAGAGTAGGGGTTTTAAACAATGTACAGGGATGTAACAACAGAATTCATTAAAAGTGAGTGGAGGTCATGCAGCTAAAATTCACTGCCATAGAAAAAGTTATCTTTAGGAGACATATAATAAAATTTAAGTGTGAGCTGTGGTACCTGAATATTTTAAATAGCCATCAGAGACAAAAATTACTGTGAGTCTGCGGCACAGAACTGAAGGAATACCACTGAGCTTTATGATGTCTGTGTCCAGCAACCATGGTAATATATTCTACACATATTATAAGTGCCTAATTACTGATGTTCTGTCTTGTATTTAATTTATTTTGACTACCTAAACTGTCTCTAAAGTGCCTATCCAATTTTGCATTTTAATGAATAATAATTGATATTTATTCAGCACATTGTATTTGCATCTCAGAGGTTCATTTACAGGTTAGTATTTCTTATTACCTAAAACAAACTACTCACAGATACTCAGATTTGGGAATTACTAATGAGCAGGCAAGGCAATGTGAATAGCATTACAATTTGGTCCACTGGTTGGCCTAAGCTTTAGCTTTCTCACTGCTGTAGCTGTCAGTGGTGGCTGGGAATGCCTAGACTTTAGGAAGTTACCCTGCAGTTCCAGGGAGATGAAGAATTAGAGAGACTGCTCACTGAGATGCCTAAAGGAAGATTTCAGTTCATGCCATTCTTGCCAAAGTAAGTTCTGTTAATTACCCAGGAGAAATTAGTAGCAATCATTACTTTCCACGATTATGCTGATAGTAAAGACAATACTGGAGTATACTGTGAGCAAAAAGGAAAAGAATTTTATCAGATACCCAGGCTCATGTAAGTTTATGAATCAGACTGATGGGCATATATCGTGCCTTAACCATACAAGTCCAACTGAGAGCAGTGAAAAGAAGCAGCATTAATTCCAGAAAGTGCTTGCCTCATGGGTCACCTTATTCGATTTCTCATTTTGGCAGTAACAACTCAACAGTCACTCCAGTGATTTCCTTACTTTCTCTTGTGAAAAAAAATAAAATAATAAAACCTGAATTTTACACTGCTATAGTAAATATGTTTACATAGTTTATAGCTGTGGATATCCACAACCTAAAGAAACAGAAATTACATTTAGATTTCATATTCACGATTCGTTCTCTAGCAGACCAGGTTTAAATGTTAAGTTTCTGTGAGAAGATTTCCCTCACACTCCACTCCCACAAAAAAATAATAATCTCTAATCTCTCTCACCCATACACTCTTCTCAAGAAACGTATATTCCAGCATCTTAGAAAGTACTTTGTATTCTTTTCTAATATATCTCTCTACTTTCTGGGATAATACCAAACCTAATCTAAACCAAGCACTTGTGCGCTGGGCTGCCCTAAATTTTTAACATGTCAAGTTAAGGCTGCACTCTCTGAGCACTATCTTCAAATTAACCTTTTATCATACACAGAATCTATCTTAAAATAGACATTAAAAGATATATACCTAAACTAGCCTCCTAGGCTATGTAGTTTAAGGATGAAGTGAGTCACTCTCCAAGCAGACATCTAGAATAAATTAACACACCCTTGAAGTGCTGCTTTGTCTCCTCCAGCTGTAAGAGGACCTTATGCTGTCAAACTCTACTATACACACAGACACTGTAAAGAATGAAAACAGAGCTCTCCTTATGAAAGGCAGTAACAAAAATTATAAATTTTTAAAGAATTAACAATATTTACATAGACATTTTGCAAAGGGATTCTGCCCTCAGAATGTTGCAGGCAGGGGATAGCACCTTAAAGCTTAAAGCCAAAAATCTAAAGGAAGGCGTAACAAGCATTTTTAAGAAGCTTGAGGAAGTTGAGGAAGGGTATTACCATATGATGTCCTGTGGTATAATATCTGGGAATACGGACCATCCAAAAAGACAGCTACAATCAAGCCATGTTATCCTTGCTTAGAAAAAAAAAAATAAAAAATGTAGGTTCTCCAACTGCCTGCTCCAGTTATTTCCTTTAAATACAGGAATAGAGAAAGCATACCTCTCAGAAGGATTCAGGTCATGCTGACCAAACTCAAAAGCCAGAAAAGGAACTGGAGGTGATAAGGAAAATCTTTACTGTTCAATATAATGTAATAACAACTTGTAGTTCTATACTTTTGCAACTTGGCTCTATTATTACAAATCTAGGTTTTAAAATAAACAATCTTGTACCCAATTAGCTTGTTTAGTGATGAACCTGATACATCATTCCATCAGACAAAACAAGACTAAAGGAAGGATGATCAGTGGCCATGACAAAAGAGATGGTGCACAATTCCCACCTAGAGCTGCCTGTCTGGCCATCCACTCTACTATAGGTAAGGCAAAGAAGACAAGTTCCTATCCTGTGGCTAACCTGGTAAGTGTAAGCCCTGAACATTTTGGCAAGAAGCCAACATACACAGAGAAAACCCTACATCAGTCTCTTTTTTATTTAAGGTTTCTTTTTTGTTGTTTGCAAGCTGGTATGTTTTGCTAACGATTACATCTCTTGCTGTTTTCCAAACTCAACATTTAGTCCTATGAAGAGATCGAAAATTGAGGAGTTACCATCTTCTAAATTTTTGTGCTGTTTAAGCATATCTGTATTAGGAATCCGACTTACCTAAATATTTTTTGTGAAATAAAAAGCTAAAGGAAAGAAGAATTTTCACTGCAGTACAGCATTCTTAAAAAAAAAAAAAGGCGAAACAAAAACTCCCCACATACCACAAACCTAGGCTATTTTAAAGTGTTAATAACTTTCCTATCTAATTTTTTAAAAATAATTGAGGGGGAAAGTGAAAATAGTTCCATGGTGTTTCAAATCTTTCAAATCCCATAGCTGATAATGAAAGGGGGATAAAAGAAGTAACATCAGAGTAATAGCAGATTTAAAGAAAGTTTATAATTGTTGCATAGCAAGACATGGCCTCTGGGCTTCAATCAGTCAGGAACCCCTAATAAAATTATTACAGTGACACAATGGAGTGTTCCTGGTTCAAAAAGTAAGAGTGCTAATGCTGAGTGAAGCTTTTGCCCCATTTAATCTCAAGGATTAAGGCAGGGACATACATGGCTCACTATGCCTGGATACCTGTGGCTTCACCTGTGTTGTTGAGGTTTGGAGATGGGCATGTACCAACTTTTTTTATTTGCTTATAACTTTTCTAACACAAGAAAGCAAGAACATGTGATAAAGATCATGATGTCTAGAGACTTGAAGAGAAAAGCAACTTAAGATTAATAAAGATAAGCCAAATATATCCTTGTAAGCCAATATAAATCATCTTCAACTAGCCAGCTAACCTAGATAATCATGAATACAAATGAATCTGAACATTTAGTTGCAATGGAACATTAACCCTAAAAACAGCACTGAAGAAAAAAGGTTAAATCAGTTACTGAGAAAAAACAATTTCAGATATACAAGGCCATTACTTCCAGTATCCAAAGGAGGCTAAAGGAAAGCTGGGGTGGGACTTGTCTTACAAGGGCCTGTAGTGAGAGGACAAAGTGGAATGGATTTCAAATTGGAAGAGGGGAGATCTAGGTTAGATATTAGAAAGAAATTCTTTAGTGTGAGGGTGGTAAGATACTGGAACAGGTTGCCCAGGGAAGTTGTGGAAGCCCCATCCCTGAACGTATTCAAGACCAGGTTGGATGGGGCCCTGAGCAACCTGATCAAGTGGGAAGTGTCCCTGCCCATGCAGGGGATTTGGAACTGGATGATGTTTAAGGTTCCTTCTAACTCAAACTATTTTATGATGCAATGGCTTATTGTTTTCTACAGAAGTGGGATGCTATAATTTAGGTTCAGAGGAAAAATACATTTTAAAAAATAAAATTGGAATAAACTAAAATTACCAGTAAAGGGAATAACATAGGGCTAAAAAGAATATGCAATAAAAGGTATAAGCAAACTGGCAGATAAAAAGAAAACTGGGCAGATGTCAGTAGCAAAGGAAACATCAAGGTCAACTAAGTTCATTTAAGCATGCTACAGCAGGCTGCTGAGGTGGTATTTCCTGGGATCTATGGTACTTCTATTAAGCCCCCAAATATGAACTTGCTACATAAATTGACTACGCAAAGTGAATACTGAGACCAGATGCTAACTGAGCACGTAGAAATTCTATTTTTAGAAGTCATTAAATTTCATATGGTGTTACATTCTATTTATATAAAGGTAAATAAAACATAAAACCCTTTTTGAATGTGTAGCTCAACAACAAACTACAACAACAGTTTGATGTACATCTGCAAGCTGGTTAACGTGGGATTTGCAAAATAAAACAAATAAGAACTATTGTTGATCAAGGTCCACTTGGTTCTATTGTTCTATTAAAAGAAATTACTGTTGAAGTTACTAGAAATTGTGACAGAAACCTATAATCTGTGCAAATGCTCAGGTCAAATAGCAACTGACACAGCATGTATGTTTTCAGCAGCAAAAGCAAAGTGCCATAGGAAGACATTGCAAGGACATTTCTTTTTTTAATGGCTAAGATGGCTTCTTGTGATTTCTGGAGCTGAATGAGCCTAGACATGGTGTAAATAAGGTCAAAATCCTACCTCACATCACTGTAATTGACTACTGCAGAGGAAAAAAAAAAAAAAACAACCACAAAAAAATCCCACAAACTTTCAGTTAGATTGTGTATTATCTGAGCTTCATAGGGAAAGGCCTTCTGAAGTATGATTAGGACATATGATACACACTCACCAGAAAGTATGACAAGTCTTATGCCTTACACATTCACTGCAGTGCAACATTCCTAGAGATAAACAGGGATTTCTATTTCACTGAGGAGCAATCTATCACACATGTGGCCATGTTCTGGAAAAGCTGAAAATACTGAGAACATGCACTTCTTTGCAAAAACAGCAGGATCAGAACGTCCAAGCTACTCTGCATCAGATGTGCTCAACACCAGGAATTTCAGACAAATATTTCATTACAGAGCCAACAGAGACTCAGGGAACCTCAGGCTGTTACACACAAACAACTCTACATATCACTCATATACAATTCTTACCTTTGCCTTGCTTATTTAAATAGGCCAGGTGTTCAGCCTCGATCTGGAAATAAGCATCCCACAAATTCTACATAAGAATGTCTCCTAAGAGCAACATATTCTTTCAGATATTTTCTTCTAAGGAAAGCCATCTCACAGAAAACTATCTCACAAAAATCCATGTAGCTCTTTATTAGATACTACATAGATGATGTATAGTAAAAAAAATGACAACACAGAAGCTCTAGATGTGCTGAAGCAGCTACCTAACATCTCCTAAAGTGAGGCCATCTTCTGCAAAAGAAATTCCTGTCACAAGACACTAATGCCTCCCTGGAAGTTTCTAATCCATTAAGATCTTGGCACTAATATTCAGAATCAACTGTACAAAAGAACAGATTGTGTTTTAGGAGCTAGCGGAAGAACTGTATTCCCCTGGAACAACAGAGATCAAAGTCCGGAGTGATTCACATGAGAGCTTGCTCAAGGAGATTTGCTCAGTGTTGTAAGATAATATTGAATATTCACTAGGGGAAAGTGCAAGAAATACTACTGCAGGTACAATTAGCTGACCTCTTAAAGTGTAGTGTCTTGTGCTGTGGAACGATAAAACAAAGATAAGTAACTAATAACAGAAAAATATTTTTTCCCTGTGGTCTATGCAATGAGAACTACAGACCCAAGTCCTCTGCCATAGGCAGAACCCAGTGTCTGAACCACTGGGCTACCTGAAAAATTTCAAAGCAAGAATGGATGTTCTTCTAGCTCTTCGGTTTCCTGACACCTACAAGTGCACAAGAAAGATGACTTCATTTATACTTTGGATAAATCTACAAAGCAAATATGAAATTAAAATGGTTTTGGCTGTCCCAAAATACCACCTTGAACAAAACGTACTATTAGTCATAAAAATAAATTAATAAGCTTTAAACAGAAACCACAAATCCCATTTCTTCAAATCCTTTCTGAATTAAGCCCTGAGTATCAAGAAACTTTCAACTTCTGTCACCCATTTCAGGCAAAACATGGTCTTTTTTTACTGTTATCTACAACAAAGACGCTATTATCAAACTACTTGCACCACAATTAAGTTCTCTTGTATTCAACTGCAGGGCAGAACTCCCACAACCTGTGGAGACTTTCATTCCACAACCATTTGCATTGAGATAAACCTGATACTAAATAGGTCTTGCTGACATTGGAATAATTCTTGAAGATTCTATCCTTCAACACCACCTCACTTGCTTTAACACATTTTAAGTCTTCCAAAAATTAGTTCATATATGCATTGTAAGTGGCCTAACAACAAAATGTCATGGTAATCACCTCTCAGCAGGGAAACCACTGCATAAATCTCTCATTCAAGTTGTCTTTAAATTAGGCTTCTATACGTGTTGTTTGAACACCTATATCCTATTTGCATAGTATTCTTATTTACACAACTTTTTTTTTTAATATTCATAGACTAGGATATTTTATAAGAAATACTTTTAAAAGGAATGGGCATACAGAACATTAGGGCACAAGAAAAGCATGTAAAGCACGTTTACTTCTAAACCCACACAGTTTAATAGTTACTAGTAAAAAAGAAGCCTGAAAGTCTTGTACTACTACTTTGAAATTTGGGTGAAAGAATGCTACCACATCCAGTGCCTCTGCAATTTTACAGTTTCGTAACAAACTGTTAATTCCAAGAAGAGAGGTTCCAACCAAGTGTTGGAAAAGTAATATTAGCTTAAAACACAAGGAATTACAATGTATTTTCTTTGTCAGAATGTATATTTAGGCCAAAGATTCTGCCTTTTCTCACCCTAGGGAAGGCTTAGAAAGGTTTATTGTCCCATTTTACTTTACAAAATTTAGCCCATAGCAATTTTCTTCTGTTATGGTGGATACCTAGTATTGGTCCCATATTTGGCCTAGATATCTTTACTGGAATTCCTTTCAAGAATTAACTGATTAGTCTGAGCATAAAGTCTTACTCTAGCTACAGAATTATCATACTCACCCAAACCAGTTCTCTCAGTGAGAGGGCTTTTTGTTGGCTCTACAAAGGACTTAATAAACAATTCATCATGCAGGAAAAAAACAATTCTATAATGTTCATTTTAATTCAACACATCCTTGTGATTTCATGAACGGAGTGAATAATATATTAGACTTATATTTGCCATGAAAGACTATATGCTAATAGAGCATACTAAACAAATTCTGATCTCTACTGTATCCACATATTCCTGCTTAGTGCAGTGAAGCTGACAACCACAGATGTGCAGTTGGGCTCATGGAAGATATTCACACTATCTAGCTAAGATACATAATGTAAGTAGATCTCCTTTAGGGTGCAAGCCATGAGTATCTCCATTAAAAATTAGGCTTTTCACTTCAAATATAGTAGCTAAAGTGAAAAATAAGATGAAGGTGGTATGAATAGCTCTCAAAATCACTGTGGATAAAACACTCCAAGCCTAAAGAATACTTGAGAAATATTTTCAGCTTGCACATGAACTTACATAAGAAACACAGGTTAGGAAATAACACTTTCCTACCTGGGAAATAAAATAGGTTCATGTGCTTTGTTCACACATTTACTTTGTCTATCCATATTTTACATCACATATCTTGAGAATTTATAAAAATTGAAAAAAGTTTACAGTATTATTGATATTCTGGTAGAGATGTTTCACAACATTCTTCTCCTTCTATTTTAGAAGTAATAAAAAGAAAAAAATACAATTTAGTCTAACTCTTTGATAGATGTAGATTAGCACCAGGAGATGAGTAAACATCTGATCAACAAATGTCTAAAACGGTAAACTAACAAGATATTTTTGTTACTATCATCTCTATAATATGGCTTGAAGTCTCAGATTTCCCTGCGCAGTTGGTCAGCTGTCAGTTATTTGCACCATGAAATGTGCATTTTTCAAAAACAATTAGGCTTAGAGGGTAAACCAAAACAAACATTATGTATTAGATTATATCTAATAAGGTCTCAGAGTACTTTGCTTCAGTTAGACACGCCTGATTTTTTATTCTTGTCTTGTAACAAAACACTTCATGGCTACAGCATGAAGAGTAGTGGATTTTAATAAACTGTGGTGAGTTACACCCAATGGAAATCTCAGCGTGATCTGTTCTTCTTCTGAAACAAGAATTTATAAAAAACAGTATTTATCATTAAATGGTACATATATATTGAAAAGTTTTTTACACTAACATCTAAGGCACTACAAAAGACAGTACTTTGAATAAATGCAATTCATGAGAGCTTTTGTGCTGATAATTTTCCTTCAATTACATGTTATTAAAAATTAAAACAAGGGCAGGAAAGGGAAGGGGACAAAGTATTCAAAAATTAACCAAAACTATTACTAGTACTTTTTATTTCAGTGCTGCTAGTACTACATTCAATACCTGCCCAGTTGCAATTCTGTCACTTTAACAAAGTTTTACTAATGCTGAACTGTGCTATATTTTTAACTGATATGTCAACATACAATGAGGAAAAAAAAAGTAAATACAGGAATTTAAATAATAAAAACACAACAACAACAAAACCCAACCTGATACCTCTTCTCGTCTCTAGCTGGCTGTTGTCTAATTACTATTTTTGTTCCAGGTCTTCAAAGTCAAGCAGGAGCTTTTCTGGGACAGCATGCCCTAATTAAATTAATTTGTGGTGCCCCATTTTGAAAAATTCAAATTAAATATTTTTTGGTAAATTCATTTATTATGCAAGAATAATTCTCTGTAGACAGTAACTGGAATTTCTGCAAAACTGATTGACAAATATTATAATAGAATTTATACTTCCCAATTTCAGCTATATATGAGGTCTGCAAAATCATGTGCTCCTGAGCTACAAAAGATATGCTACAGCAAACAAAGTACTTGGTCATAGGAAATCATAATCTGGAAAAACCTGAAACACTTTTTTTTTTCCTCTTTGTGACCTTTGAGGAAACCACAGTATGGTTTACTGACTGGCAGTGACAAAGAAGAGTTTAGTAAAATGCCTCTTTGAAAGCCCTTGAAAGAATTTCATCTGCATAAGGTTAAGTATTAAAAAAAAGATTTCAAAATAAAATCAAAGTCCCATCAGGAAAGAGTTAAGATATTGAAAACAGGCTACAATGTCATTTCTGAAGTAACAGTAGTGAATCTGTTTATTATGTGCCTTTAACAGTTGAGAGTCTGAAAAAGAATTGGCTCAGTACTGTGGTCACAACCTGGCAATTTTAAATCTAGAAGGAACCATTTTGCTGAGTATTTAAGTACTACAAAATCGGTTCATTTGCTTTTCTTTAGGTTTTATAAAAAACATTTTTGTTACAGCTTTCTATCAGCTTTTTCACAATAATGGGAAACCTTAAGACTCAACAATATTAACCATGAAAATTCCTGTAAGTTTTTGTATAGGTCTAGATTTTTACACCTTTTATTAAAGCAACAAAACAGGAGAAACTGGACATATTAAAGGATTTAATATAAAATCTAACTTAAGTAAAATTGCAAGGTTTTCAATCAGTTAAAAATATCATTTTATGTTGTTAATTACTCAGGAGACAACTTGAGAGCCAAGGCAAGCAGGCTCTAAGAACAGAGTACTATAGTCTTAAAAGTCATACCAGTAAAATGGTAACATGAATTTTATGCTCTGTATTTCTGAAAAAAAACATAGACACCTTAAACAGTTTATGGTGTATGAATGATTTATAGTGCATGAAACTTGGCAGTGGAGATAATGGAAACAATTGTGAAAGTGAGACTAAAAATAAAACCCTTTGAACAACAAGGATGTATCATCAACATAGTCTCTCTTGCATATTGTCAGTCAAGCACAAATAATAACCACAACTGTTTGTGATTTCTGTTACATCTTTTAACTTACTCCTTTTATCATCAAATTATAATACTTGTCTTAAAACTCTATATTAGCAAAGACTTCAAATCAAACCCACATTTCCTGGTACTCGTGTTATAAAAGACTGCTCACAAATTCATAAGCATCTGCATTTTCAGGCTCTTTCCCGATCAACCAGAACAAAATTATTATTTTTTTGTAACATGCAGGACTATATTGAAGGCAATTCAGTGTCATCAGGGCTCCTTGAGACTTTCAGAAGTGTTTGTCAAACATCACATACGGGCTTTTCTCTGTTTTGCTGCCATTTGTTAAGGGAACGGGCTTGTTCCACTCTGACAGTCAACCAACAAAACATGCTTTTGAAGGCTCTGCCCCAACACCAGCTTCTCACTTACACTTAGGAGAGAAAGAGCTTTTGTTTTCAAAGTAAAAAGCCCAAAGGCCTCTGAGTGGTTCTACCAGGGATCCAGAGTCATCTGAACATGGGGAAACCTGCAAGCCTACTTGTGCAGGAGGCCTCACTTCTGGGGCAACCAGCCTGTCTCACCACCTCCATCAGTGGTATCCTGCAGGCAGCTAGGAGCACACACCCCACTCACTGACCCCAATACCTCTGCTTCCTAACCCCTCCTAGGGTCTGCTCTGGGAGATTTTGCTGCAAGACACATCATGTCACATCTTTGACTTAGGAAGTTATGTGTGAAAATTTTTTATAGATATTGCTGGATGAACATCTCATTCTGTTCTCAGGGTTTTGTGAGAAAATTAATTTTTCCTCCTGCTAATCACCTAGTAGTGCCTGTGAAGAAAAACACCCACAGAAATTTGTCACTGCACAGATGCAAGGCAGCAATATGTTTATTGCTGAGCTGAAGTGAGCTACGTTAGCAACTACAAATAAAAAAATTTCCAGTATGCAACTAAGACATTCTCCACACATCTGTGAAAAACAGCCCACAGACACATTTTAACATCTCTGCTTCTCTGATTGTGTTGGAGAAAGAGATGATTATTAAATGATCCTTAGCAAAGGTTAAAGTTTGATAACAATACAGAGAGATAAATATTATCCCCATGGTAAAAGCTTCCACAATGGCATGAATGAACCCTTGCCAGCTCACTGTCTTCTGGGTGCTCCTGGAGGTGCAGTAGCATAAGGGGAGTACTCCATACAGGACACCTGGCATCTTGACTCTGGGATATCAACATGCAGATGACAAACTAGGTTCAATGAGATCACTGCAGTGTAGGCTAATGAGCAGCTGAAGAACTTATACAAGATAGTTAAAGCTACCCAGGTGCAAAGAGCTCCTTAGTATTAAGTACTAAAAGAAGTTTGAGCAGAGTACAATTTACAACAGAACAACAACAAAAGCATGTAAAAAAAACAGAGGACAAATGACTGTCATCCAGAAGGCCACAGCATCTTCTGTAGAATCCTTGTAATTTAAAACCTACATAACAAACCAATATGACCAGCTTAAGTCTGCTTTACTTACAGCAATAGATACCTTCACACCATCCCTGTTATCCTACAGGTAATGACATCTCATCTCCAGTTGAAGCAATGTCTAAATGTTAATATATCATCTTACATTAAAATTTTGAAAGATGTTGATATTACTTGCCTCAAATATGAGATTTCAAAAGATTTAATCTGGATGAGGTATGTTTGGTTTTTTTACCAAGTGAATGAGTTTATTTCACAGATGTTTCCTCTTAGTACGATTTGGGTCAGGGAAAAAAACCTAAAAAAAAAAAGCTTTCTCTAAAACTATAATGAGATTGTAATAAGTGTATCAATACCCAGCTGTAGTATCCAAGTCCAGTTTTCTCAATAAAAAGATACTACAATCATACATGAGAAAGACAGACACAGATATAAAAATATCTAATATAGTAGCAAAACACCTGAAGTAAAACTGCTTCCTTGCAATTTCATAAAGTACCTCACATCATGAAACATGCAATTTTATTAACGAGATAAAATATTGCAATGCATATTTAGAAGCATTAAATAAAAGTGAGACATAAAAAGGAAGTAATATAATAATCTAAATATTCTCAGTAATCTTAAATATTCCCAAATGTGTAAATAATGTAATTAAAATATCAAAGGATTTTGACTAGAACATACAGAAGCTACAACAGATCACACTTTTTAAATAAAATTCACCTTTTAACTAAGACAAAGAAGAGACCTTTAAAGGTCATCTAGTGCAACCCCCCTGCAGCAAGCAGGGACACCTTCAACTAGTTCAGGTTGCTCAGAGCCCTGTTCAGTCTGACCTTGAATGTTTCCAGGGGAAACAGGGGCTTCTCCAACCTATCTGGAAAACCTGTTCCAGAGTTTACCCTCATTGTAAAAAATTTCTTCCTTGTATCCAGTCTAAATCTACCCTTTTTCAGTTTAAAACCATTATCCAGTCTAAATCTACCCTTTTTCAGTTTAAAACCATTATGCCTTGTCCCACTGCAACATGCCCTGCTAAAAAGTTTGTCCCCAACTTTCTGATAGGCCCCATTTAAGTATTGAAAGGCTGCAATAAGGTCTTCCCAGAGCCTCCTGTTCTACAGGCTGAACTCCAACATTTGTATTTCTGTGAGATTTCTTAGCAACCAGAATCACTTCTGTAATCGTGTTGATTGAGGCTAGGAGCTGTCTGCTTTAATCAACTCAAAGAGAATTCGTAGAGCAGATCATGTCACACTTCAATGTTACGCTCTTTCAACATTCCACTTTCTATCAGAACCCAATTTACTAACACAGTTATATTTAAGAGAAAGATAAATTAAATCAACAAACGAAAAATCTGATAGGATCAAGGTTCATTAGACACATACAAAAAAAACCCCAAAAAAACACAAAAATATCCCCCCAAAAAAAAACAAACAAAAAACAAACAAACCACTCAAACAAACAAAAACCAAACACCAAACAATACAGGAATTGTTAAGGCTAAGATGGTTGAAACTATCCTGGGTAGTCTGGTCATGAAAGCCACTTCTGAGAAATTCACACTCTCTGTTGATGCTCTTGTAGTTACATGGAAAGGAATGGCTAAATTAGCAAGTAGTGAGTTCAGAGTTTAAAAACTTTGCACCTTTTGATGTTATTTTCAAGACAAAAAGGAGCAGTGTTACAAAGCTATTCCTCCTGTATATTAAGAAAGTAGAACAATGCATCAGGCTTTTACAGTGATAATGATGTTCCATTTACTCAAAAAATAGGTTACGAAATAGCAACTATTTGAAGAAATATTTTTCAGTTTTTAGAAGCAGAAAACATGCATGCCAAAGTATTAAAAATGCTGGCAGAGCAATCTGAGCATGAAATGTTGCCTTAATAAAAGAAAGGCCCAAAAGATTACCAAGTAGCACAATGCAAAAAAAGAAAGCTAATGGTTATTTTAAAAAAACAACCTACCAAATGGTATGACCCACAGATGTATACTTAGTGTGACGCTAATTCTGCAAATGTCATCTAAAGGTCAAGAATCCATAGAATTGTATAAAAAAGACAATATCCTTAATGCCAATAACTCTGTTTGTAACCCTGTGTGATTTTAATAAGACATGAGACTGTGTGATGAAAAAAGTGCATTAACAGATACATTTGTTTTTCTTAAAAGAAAGCCATACATAGCACTCATACTAAAATTGATTAAGAATTGATTAAATGATAAAAAAACACTTCAGACATGTAATTGCCAAACAATATTGCTGGACTGTTTTTTCAGTGGTGGAGATGGTTTTTCTTGGTTTTAAGAGGGAGCCACAGACCCTTTTGGTCTTGACCTTTTGCTATATTCAACCTTCCAGAATTCAGAAGTAAACATAAAGGCATTGTTACTAATCATTTGCCATCCTTTGCCAAGGATGAAAGAGTGGTTAAATTGTAAACAGTGATTGGGACTGATCAGGTGGCAGCCTACCCTGTTCCACACCTAAGCTGCATGACATCAATTTTATCATGGACTTGAAAAGAAAAATATAAAATCTCAAACCCTACAGCTCCACTCCCTTCTAGTCTTGTAGCAAACACCAATGACTGGTCATTTATGTTAATTTTTTGGTGTGAACATGTGCTAAAACAAAACAGATTCAAGTTTTAAATCTGCATTGGGTTTTAAATATTAGAGGAAACACCTTCAAAAAGAGTGAAGTTCAAACCTATATATATACTCTTAGGACTAAAAACCAATCTCTTTGCTTGGAATATAAAGATGTGCTCCTCCCCCATACATAAAAAGAACTGATTCAAGAACAGCTAACTTAAGGGATTCCAGGAGAAAACTAATGACTGCTTGGCTGTTGCCAGTACTTAGCATATTTTGAAAGCACAATGAAAAAAGACTGCCTCTGAGAGTCCAAGTATGGAAATTTTATCTCATGCCAAATCTAGTCAAAAGCATTAGATACAGTGTATCTAGATCTTGTAAACATGCACTTTTTTTTATTCCTACATTTGCATAAGCACCACCAAGTGTTCAGACTGATCATACCACTTAAGAGGACTTCCAGGGCTCAGCAGTAGCCTGTATCTCAATCAAGGTCAACGAGATCATCCTGGTGTATTAAATCCATCTACTCTGTGGTTTTCCCTTTTCTGGGAAAGGCTCATTACCTGCTAGGAGAGTTAATTTGCTCCTTACTCCCCATCAAAAGTCATAATTTCATGCAACATCAAACTATTTACAGCAGAGGGAAAAGTGTCACAGAACTGAGATTTCAGAATTTAAAAAATTGACCAGAACAGCCTGATTCCATAAAGATCCTGTCCTCTTAACAGCACACAGTCCACAGAACAATGGAGTGAAATTTTAAGATAGATAAACTGGTTTCAAATTATTTTAGTTTCACTTGCTCTTTTTCTTAGCGACCCAGTGTGACAGTGTGCAGCTAATGCTCTGTGACAGATTTTGCCTGGTGGAAATTCCTTCCAGGAAGAGAGACCTCATGGCCTATTTCTCCTCATGGCAAATTTTAAGCAAATTAAACAGATAGCCATATCTTGAAAAACAATCCTGAGGACAGCATTGCTGACAGGACCCCCAGAGGGACACAGTCCATGCTAGTAGACCAACATGACAAGTCAGTGCTGCAGAGGGACATGCTGTAGATTGCAGACAGAGACACAAGGTGAGGAAGGAGCCTGCTGCAGCCCCTGGGGGACATGAGATGCCAATTAAATGGCAGAGAGATCTCTGCCAGCCAGAGGGGCGAAGGCAGCCCTGAGGGATCCTGCCCCCCCCTCCCCTCTCCCATGGAGAACATGACCAGAGCACATGCTGCTGCTTTTCACCTCTGGGAGCACAACAAGATTTACTTTGTGGGTTTCCTGAAGTGCCTGTGAATGACATCTGCGCAAAACCTGTCAGAGATGTATCTGCACTGCTCAGGTGATCCTGAACTTCGACTAAGCTGCAGCTCTGGTCACCACTCATCTGCTGGAGGGTCCCTGTCCCAAGGCCCAGCTCTGCCCTACAGCAACTGGGGAACGACACTGGAGCAGATCAGGGCTTTCTGACACACAGCTCATGAGTAACATGCTGCCCCCAGAAATATCCAGGAGTGCCACAAGCATCAAGGCAAAAAAAATATACTAAAATTACGATATTACAGTTCAGAGCAATCATGAAAGCAAAGCATTTTTCACAGCAAGGGGCTGAACAGTGACCAGTGGCACTACACAGGTCTCCGTGAGATTCCAGGCACAGACCAATCTGGCAAACTTGCCACAGTACACCTAACTTGAAGGCTGATAATCATACAAGATAAGGAAGTGATAGAGCGGGATTATAGTTCAGCAGTTTTTAATCCTATTTTGTATTAAAGCCAGAGGGAAATCTGTACTGAGAACAATCTAATGGAAAACAGCTCAGGTCTCATCTAGAGTTTATCTAGTGGTCAGCACTTTCGGTACAACTTCTGGCTGGCTTAAAGTTAAGGCAGGATGTTAACCTTATCCACATAGGACCATAAGGGATCTCACAGGATACGCCACATGATATCTCCTAGTAAGATTTTCATTTTTTAATGGAGAAAGAAGCAGGAACACACAGAAACGTAAGTCTGTTTCAGTGGATATAGTATACAATGCAGGAAAACAACCACCTCTTGTGGAAAAATGTTCATCCATAAAACTATTCCTTTTTTCACTTTTATCTTGGAAATTAAAATGCTAGATGCTTTTTCTTCTTACAACACCATTTCAATGTAATTTAATAAAAACAATACAAATACAATAAATACAATACTTTGGTTTTCTTAAGAAGCAACTTTTCTCAGTATGAAAACAAAGCCAAATTACTTAATGAGCCAAAGCAATGCCTTTCCTGTTCATTCTTTATAAAATGAAATGCAGATGTACCCTAGTTCAACATTAATTATAATCAATTACACAGGACGCCACAACAAATAAATACCAGGTACTAAAGAAGCATTTCTTCAAAAAACAAAGAAAAAAAAACACAAAAAACCACACAAACCACAGACCCCAAGAGAAACTCAGCCAAACTCTACCTCTCATCCTCAATAGCTTCCTGCTGTGCAGGGCTGAATGGGTGATATTGGCTCAATCTCATGTATGCCTTTTCAGATCTAATTACATTACAAAATGAAAGTGACATCCAGATTTCAAATACATTTTTAAAACTCTTCTAGCTTACTTAAAGAAGGATGTCATTGTTCTCCTTGTGTTTTATTTATTCTGTTAACATAAACTCTCAGCTGGAAAAAAAAAATTGGTTCCATCTTTTCTAGTTTGTTTGGAGAGTCCAATACTCCTTAATACTGTTGTTCAGATACAGCTGAACTCATTACTGAAGTCTGTTCAGCAAACAGAGGTTCTTCATTGCACTGCAGTACTTGGAAAACAAACAAGAATGTCCTCACCCACCACAGAATAAGAGACATATTTCAAATATTCTTTGAGAATGTGTATGAGAGGAGTTATTTTACAGACACCTAATAGTTTTGCACAATTCATTGCCATAACATACTCCGAAGACCAATGCTACAAAAGGTAGTAAAACATCGATCATTAAACACAATGATCAAGCAGAGATCTACACTTGGAATCCATCAAATTGCTGACCAAAAGGTAGTAAAACATAGATCATTAAACACAATGATCAAGCAGAGATCTACACTTGGAATCCATCAAATTGCTGACCAACAGAAACCAATATTCTCTCCCAAGCAAAAAATTATTTTATGATACTTCTTGTTCTTTTTAAAGATTCAATTATTTACTAGTGTTGCAAAATTTCCACTTTACTCTGATCCAGTAGGGATACTCTTATAATTTCCTTTCTATTCCGCAACATTCTCCCTAAATGCATAACATACTTTAATTTTATATTTTAATAACTTTAGTTTAGTATGTATTTTTAACATAACATCTTTATACATATTTATTGCTAATAAACTAATCGATGAACAGCAGCAAGCAGCAAATATGTTAAAATCTCCTTTTTATTGACAAAATAATAGTTTCATTATTTTTTCAAAGCATCAAGAACTGAGTAAATTTTCTTTGCAATGTATCAAGAACAGAAAGGAGAAAGAAAAAAAAAAAAAAAAAAAAAAAAGTGTGTCCAGTAAGCTATTCAGAAATAGTTATCAAACAGATCAAAGTTAAAAAAAAAAAAAAAGTCTTTCCATGTTATGACTGGTGGTCTATTTTGGTATACTGAATTCAGCAATGCAATTAACTGCACTTGTACATAAATTGAGGACTTAGATAATGATACTACTCAAGGTTTTGTTCCCACAGACTCAGAATGGTATTTCTGGTGAACAAGAAATTGCAAAGAGAAAAATAAAATCATAGTGGGCCATACAAGTTTCTACAGCAGATATTGGGGAATATATGTCTAGAGTTAAGCCTACGTCATGTCACAAGAAGATGCAAAAGGTCTGTACACACTAAAGAAATCCTGAAGTTTCCACATGTCATCGTATGAACCCTTGCAGAAGCATCAGTACTATCCAGAGTTCATAACTGAGCTCCTTTTAAAGCATGTGATGATTATTTTTTTTAATGACTTAAGGGAAGAATGTTTTCTAATAATAATTAAGGTATTAAACAAACAAACAAACAAAAACTTTCCTTAAATCATTACCCATATCTGGTACTTATTAGGAACTGTACATGTTTAAACCTTAAACTGCAGCCTGGCTCCTTCAGTGTCCAAGCTCATGTCCTTGCCCAAACCTAATCACGGAAAGAATTTCAGCTTACCCACTTAGTTAAAAGAACTAAACGCAACAGGTAAGAAGAACGTGTTTCATGTATAGAAGACTGTCAACTTAATCTCTTACTGTAGTCTTGCCACACATTATTTCCTATTGCAGAATATTTCTTCAGAAATATTTCAGAGGTAACTAATGACATTTAGCTTAAAAAAAAAGTCGTTTACTAACATGTCTTTTTTAATTATTAATTTATTTTGGAAGTCTTTTAAAGACATAAAGCTCTAAACCAAGACTAATTAAATGTTTTAGCTGTGCCTTCAGGCAGAATTCATTCCAAAAAGCACCCTTTGGCTGATGAAGCCTGAAATCAGAATCTCAGGTCTTCTTGGTACTGCAACCCTCTTTTAGGAGTATATGTAGGAATTTTCAACTTATTTGCATACTTGTCCATTTATACTTCTGGGAGAATAAGTCTCCTTTGTTCATAAGAAACAAGCAAACAAATGACAAAAGCTAGTTCTTAAAACACTTCACAAAGTGGTTTTATCCGAAGTCATTCTTCTTACAGCACATGCACTGAATAGCAATTGCCTGCCAGGCTTAAGCTACTGTTCAGTCCATACAATGACATTACACTAGGAAACTGCTTATAGGGATTACACAGAGCCAACTTTAGAAAAAAACACCAACAAATCATCACAGAAATTAAGCAACAAAAATATTCTAATTACATTAGCTGAACAGCTTGATTTTACTTCTACATGATTACAGTGTTGTTAGTCTTCACTATCCATAGGTTTTATTTACCAAGTAAGACAAAAAGTTATAGAAAAGGACCTTTGTTTTATCAGTAACACTTTTATGACGAGCTATGCCTCGAGCATACAGAAAGAACTGTAGCACTCAGATTGGTGGCAAGTAATTCCACTGCTTCCCATGAGTAAAACTTCTCATCTGATAAAACAAATTTACAATAGGAACTTGACTGTAGCAAAATTGTGTAAAATACTTGCTCTTTTCCCCAAATAAGTTTGTTTCTAATGATTTGGCAAGTTGACTAAGCAGCTGGGTCACCAAAAGTGGACTGCCAATCATGGCAAAGAGCTAAGATGCTCTCCTTATGTCTTGAGAGGCTTCTTACCAAAATCAGAAGAAAAAAGTGATAATCTCAGGTATTCTTAAAACTCTCTTGGGGCAGGCAAAACCACATCTGAAAACCATTAAACCTTTGTAACGCAAGCCCACATTTGTTACAATTCAAAAGTCACCGTTTCTTGGAAGAGGTCTGCCTAGAAAGCACTGTGATTTAATGCATTAGAAATGGTCTGAAGTGTACATAAAAGTGGTCCAAAAGGACTCCATCTAAAGAGTCTTTGTACCGTCTCTGGTATCACTTGATCAGACCATGCCATCACTGTGTATGTCCAGGATGATTTCTCCCTCTTTCTTAATTTTGAAAGTGGACCTTGTACAAGTTCACAGGAAACTTCTTAAGCCTGACTAGACCAGTGGGTAAATTACTGAACTTTAACAAAATACTAGCATCAATCAGTGCCAAAAAACCTAAGTAACAGTGTCCCTTTTGATCACTACGAGTTTTCATACAAGGAAAAACAGAGGACAGGTCATCCATCAGATTGTTTAGCAACCTGAGCTGTTGGGACTTAGTAGAGGATTGTGAAAGGGCTGGAGAAATTCAGAGAGGAGAGAACAACTCAGATCAGCAAAACAAAAACTGCAATAACTAAGGGCAAAAAGCATTTCTTTCACAAACTTTTTTTGTATTCCGGGTTTTTTGTGTGTGTGTTTTTTTTTTTTGGTACTCTACTTTGGAAAAGTTCAAGTTAGATAGCAGTTAAAAAAGTAACACACCAAGCCACACTACTAACAAGCATCCCCAGTGCCATGCTTTTACTAATGTAAAATTCACTTTTTTTTCCTAACTAAAAATAGACTGAGGTTTTAGTAAAATTTTCAGACTCAAAGTCAGACAATTTTAGTATCCTGTGATGAACAGTTAATACCGTAAGAGGCAGAAGATCTGGATTGTGATCTGTTTTCTGAGCAACTGTAACATATTAACCTACAGGCAGAGTTCAAGCAAAACACTATTGGAGACGCTGATACTATTCAAAGCTGCAGCACTCTGCAACAAAGTATCAGTGCTTTAACAATCTTCAGGTTTTTAAAAGCAAACTTTTACTTCAGAAGGACTCAATTCCATTATTAAAAAGCCATAAAGTATTAAAAATTCTAAGGAACTACTATTCAGACATACAGTATCATCTTTTCAGATTAAATGCAATTTCAGCCTCTTCTACTTTTTACACAGATTAATTAATTTCACTTAGTAAGACTCTATATATTATTACAATGAGATTAAATCAGTGCTCAAACATCATATGCAAAGAAAGAAGTTTACAAAGCTTGATTTTTCCTTCAGCCCAGTTTCTGAAGGCCCAGTTAAAAAATATAGGTCAAGTTTCATACAGTCTCCAAACTTCCTCAAAGTCAGCCTGTACAGTGCAAGCCTGACCCACTTTAAGCAAGTCCTTCAAAAATAAATGAATCAGGCAGCTGCATGACTTTTCATAATACATTTTTTTTTCTGCATTAAAGGTCTCACATATGAAATATGAATTCCATACTCTGAAAAACATATTTTTAATAAAGAATTTACATGCATCTGGAGGCTGATTAGTTAGATCAAGGTAGTTTAGTTTTTTCTCCATTTTATTTAATAATTCCTACAGTAAGCAAGTGGTTGAACACAACAGAAATCATTACTTTTTCTGAACATAATGCATTAGTCCCATTTAAGAAAAAAACATCAAAAAACAGGAAATAGTGTTATTATTATAATATTACTGTAGTTTTTCCTTCTTCTGGGAAGCTAAAGAATGGCAACTCTAACTCAATTCTAGTATCTTTCTTTGTGAGCATTCGAAACAGAGGAATGAGAAGCATTAGCGTACAGTTTAGATTAGTTATTAGAAGAAACTTATTCACTTAAAGGGTAATAAAACACTGAAATAGGCTGTCCAGGGAGGTGGTTGAATCACCATCCCAGGAGGTGCTTAAAAGATGTATAAATGTGGTGCTTAGGAACATGGGTTAAGTGCTGAACTTCGTAGAGTTCGGTTATAGTCAGACTCAATGATCTTAAAGGCCTTTTCCAACCAGAATGATTCTGTGTTTCTATGGTCATGGATAAACACTAAAACTAAAACTGACCAAAATACTATCCCACATATCAACTGGAAAATAATCTTCTTCCAGATTTCGTCCATAACATTTGAGTGAGAAGAACATTTCTACACTAAAAGATGTCACATTTTTTTTAAACAGTTAATTCCGATTATCAAACAAACTTACTCTGAAAAACAGTTATCAGATTTTTGGATTTTTGCTCAGCCTACCTTAAATTCAAAGCAACTGTTTTACTTTCACTGCAGCAAAAGCTGGTGCATCTTAGTCCTCTCTTTAAATATTCCTGTTAATACGTTTCAAAGTGTTATTTCAGTTACAATAAGGTGAATGTCTTAATATATACACTGCACATTTTCTCTGAGGACAACTGTTATGAGAAATTCAGAAACAATTCACTGATAAGAAGAGCTGCTCTGGGATAAGCACTTTCTTAGTTTGAGAACTGCTATCTATAATCTTGGCACTTTGATCTCTCAGAATACAAAATAATGCAATATCTGGGAAGTGTCTCACTATTAATAGCTGAATATCTTTAAATGGAGCAGCTTTGAAGATCACTTCTAATATCAATAGCTTGCATTTATATAAGGCTTTCATTTCCAGGGACAATACTACAAGAGTCCCTGAATCTGATATGCTCATGCATGTATATAAAAACATTTGCATTCAAACACATAATTAAGATTATAAATATATACTAATTTATAAATATAAATGCATAATCAGCTAACTATAGTTTTTGAGACTTTAGAACATAAGGCTAGATAATAGGCCAAACTGTAATCATGCTGACATCAGTGGAATTATACTCATTATGTAGAATGTGATCCAGTGCTCACTGAAGGAAAAGTTGTATCAGAAGACTTCTGTGCAGAAGACAAATAGAATAACCTTAATTTAGTTAAATATATCCTGCAAACAAGAAGGGAAAACAATATATTTTTTACAGAGGAATCTTGGCTAAAATACTGCTTGCTCTATTTCACTTTAGGCAGAATAGATGTCATTCATTCAAGGCAGGTTTTCAGAAAGACTTACTTTTGCTGAAAACCCTCAGACAAGATGTTCAGAATTCCCATCAGGTTATTTTTAAATGGGGCACCTAGGCCAAAGACTTTCTATCAGGAAAAAAATAAAATAAATAAATCAATTGTTCTGGTTGAACATTTCTCATTCAGCAAGTAGCACCAGTTCACCTTCAAGTGAAATCGATTATGCTTGCTATGCAATATTTAAAGGGTACATTGTTCTGCAATTTACATCTTCCACTTCTCTACTCATGTACTTCTCCAACTGCACAAATTGAATTTGACCAAAACACCTAAAGGAAGGGAGTCAACACTGAAAATTATTTACAATTTTATAAAACATATTTTTAAACAAGCATAGGTTAACTTTCCCCCAATGCCAGCTCATTAATTCAAATAAGGACAACACTCCTTTCCTCCTGTAGCAAAAGGGGATTCTAATACTAACTCAACAAGGTTGAATATCATTCATGAAAATAAGAAAAGCTGTAAGGGGTCTAACTTATTACTTATTTGAATAACTAATTTTTACCAGGTTGTTTATGTTTTTAGATACTACAAATAAGTAAAAGTTCACTTTTCCACAATTAGTGTAGAAGCCTTCCACAAGCAGTATCTTCTGTATCACATCCTATTTCCAAGTGTAATGACCCTCAAAATCTGAGATTGATTTTTACTTTAATCTGATCAATACTAATCTCCAAGATATATTAGACATTACATTGACCTAAACAAAAAAAGTCATTACATGTATATTAGTCAATCTGCAAAACATTTATTAAATTAGTTTCAGAGACCACAAAGCGTGTATTGTTACAACCATTTCTATCTGGGATTTCTATCCATCATCCTTAGGAAGATTTACATGCAACTGACAATTCACATAATCACATAGTCACTGCAGTGGATTTCTCAAAATGTCTTGACCTGTCCTCTATTAGTTTAAGATTAATCTTTTTCTATATCTCTAATTAAAGGAACACTACCATATTATACAGCTGCTGTACTATTAGAATTCAGTCTTACACCCATTAAAGTCAATGGGAAAATATATCTCTCCTTCAATGACAGACCTGAACTCTTAAAAGACTATGGGGAGCCTACAATGTTACAATTAGACTTAAATTCCCCCTGAAAGCGAAGTGGGAGACGCTTTGGCAATCAAAGACCTTGGACCAGCACATTTTTAAAAGAAGAATCACAGCACCCAGAAGTGTGCTTACATAAAGCACATTTTTGAAGAATGCAGATTTCTGATTAGTTTTTATTTTATTTTATTGGCTAATTTGAAAATAAGACTCTAAAATTTACACACATTAAGGTAGGCAATAACATTATGGAAAAATTGTTACTGACTGATGTGGCACAGGCATCTGCTCATTTCCGTTCTCTTTGCTCAAATGAAATCAAGTCTTAAGCTCAGCAAAAGCACAAAGAAAAAAGTGAAATATAAATGAATATATAATTGATATTTTTTTAAATTAAAATTAGTATGGTCATTTAATGCCTTTTTTTTCTTGCTACAAAATGTAATTTTGCCTCCCTCTGACATTCTAGATTTCAACAGAACTATTTGCATAGTAAACACTCTATACTGTAAATTATTTGAAGCAATAATCACATGTTTATTCTTTTCCTCATGCAATTTACCCTAAATTAAATAATTTTATAACCTAGCTGAAATTTTATTAAGTCAAAGTAATTTGAAGCATTCCATGAAATTTCTGTCCAGAAGTCTTAACATAATACAAACCTTTATAACACCTTTCATAACATACTTTATTTTTGTAAGTTACCCACAGACACTTATATACAATTTTAGTAGACTCTATATACTTAACAAAAACATTTGCTTAAAAATTCTACTTTATACTTTCTATTGCCTTAGACTTATTGCCCCTCTGGGAATGCAGATACTAAATGACACAGAAGTAGGCAGCATAAAGTGATAAGCAAGCAAACAGAAGGAGAAGCTGCTTAAAAATAAAAATAAAAAAGTGGATTGCAACCAAGAGCAAGGACATAAAAAGCCACAAGGGCAAATAATTTCATAAACATTCAAAGCAATCATCCAAGTTTGCTAACAACAGCTTAAACCTGTGTCTCACTGTCACAGTTTGACTCAGGTCCGACAACAATGCTCTCGATCCCGCCTCCCCCCAACCCAGGTAGGGAAGGAGAGAGAGAAAAAGAGAGAGACTTGGCTGGATTGAAAACTAAACTACACAGCTTTAATTAAAACACTAATGAATTATACAAGAAAATATATACAATTATATACAAATATATTCAGGAATGGGCAAAAAACCTCTCGCCTCCCCCCACCCCAGCAACTCCCACAGCACTTCCCTGAACTGGGAAGAGTCCCGAGGAATCCCGCAGCTGCTGCTGGAACAGAGCAGAGAGTTATGGGGGTCACGAGAGATCAAGGCTGAGGATCGACGGTGATGGATGAACAGAGTCCTCCCCGGACGCTGGCCATGGACGGAAGAGAAGGGGAGAAGAAGAAGGAAGGAAGTTGTCTCCTGTGATCTCTGACCTTCCTCTGAGCTTACGTAGATATATGGAATGGAATATCTTTGGCCAATTTTGCTGTCCATCTAACTCAGCCTCCTACGGGGGGGGTCACAGATCTCCCCATAGTGTCTGAGCTGGCAGAGTGCAGGTGCAGCCTTGAAGCCTCAGTAGTTAGAAAAACATTCCACTGTCTTATCAGCCTAGCAGAACACACTGTTGCTAGCTACAAGAAAGCTTATTGAAGGAAAAAAAAAAAATCAGTAAAAAGAAAAATTGGCTTTATCCTGGCTCAAACCAGGACACTCACATCTCTTTGAATGCTGGCCAGCATGAAGATGTCCACGTTTCAAACTCAACTGTCCAATGTCTTTTGGATTCCCATTTCCATAACACTACAGCCACTGCTGATCTTCTAATGTGCATGGGGAGAGAGGAGGGCTAGCATCACTCATCCTGCTCTGTTTGGAATCAATGACATTTCAAATTAGCCATGTAAAGTATCTTTCTACTAAAATAGAAAAATAATATTCTACTAAAGAATATTGTGTTAGAAGTAAACTCATTTCTACTCAAACAAACTAATAGTCCCAAAGTATATGGGTTACACAAATATCCACTAAAAGACAGGGTAGTATTTCCCTAACTTTGTCATCCATATTTTAACCAGAAAGAGTACAGCACATCCTGTACGACAGCTACTAATGGATTAATCTAAAAGACATCTTGAAGGAACAACTGAGAGCTAAACAGCAGCCTGTGCTATTATCTGAAATGCAAGTGCTTCTGCTGAAGATGCTGTCATGCCACACAAAAGCACATTCCAATGCACTACACAAAAACAGAGAATGAAGAACAAGATTCCCTACCTTAAAGCCCTCCTGAACTTATCTTTTCTTTCAAAATTCTCTGTCATAGTTTGCATTGTTTCAGTTCCACAAACTGCTGCAAAAACTTTCCTTGCTGCCCTTGACATTTTAGGGTGAAAGAATGTCTAAAAAAAAGTCTACGCTGCCTATTTTTTCATATTCCTTTCATGAAAGGTCTGTTATTTGAAACCATTTTAAATATTGATGTGTTTGCAGGAGGAATTTAGAAGAGTGTGTCAGGCCTTACAGAGGGAGCCAGTCCTAAGCACAGACAGGAGAATGAGAGCGGGAGAGATTCATTTCCCACTTCAGGCAGGCTAGAGGGCTCCTGAAGGAAAGGCAAAAGAAAGAAGAATAGAGAGATAGACAGCACACGATGTGCTTTATGCCTGCTAAGGCATAGACAAACACCTTAAACCTGATGCAGAGGTCACTCAAGAGGAGTTAAACACTGGCAAGAGCCAAAAAAGAATGAATGGTTTCTGAAGCTGTGTTTTGAACAAATTGAAGGGGAACAAGATTGGCATGTTGCATGACATGACATTTAAAGCTGGGACAGAAGCTAAACGCAACCATTTCCCTGGGCCCATACCACTGCTAAGCATACAATCCCTTCTGGAAAATAGACAAAATCCATCTCAAAATTTCTACTGTATTCTCCCACTCCTCTCTGCTGCCACTGGGTGTTTTAGAACCCACTTGTTCTAATGAGGGGATATTCTCCAAATTTCTGCCAGAAAATTTTATTGAGGAAGCAGATACTCAGTTGTTCTCATGCCAGCAAAGTCCTTTATGATGAGGTTCTGCTTCCCTTGTGTTGACCCCCTCCTGAATTTGCTGATGGAGTCCATATCCTGCTTAGCTATAATTTCCCCTGATGAAGCAAACCAGGATCTCCCTTATCTCTCTATGACAAGACAGGCTCCCTCAGACCATCCTGTTAGCTCTTATCAGCACCTGGTCTAATTTCAACTATTTATTCTGAAAGATGAGCAATCAGAATGACCATCGTTGCAAGATGACAGCAATATTTTATCAGGTCTTTCGGAACTCACTTTCCTCAGGCATCCTGAGCTTCTATTTTACTTTTTTCCATTGTTACATTACATTGGCATTCCAGCTGAATATCTCCTTTATTTCCAAACCACCCCCAACTTTCTATTGCAGAACAAATCTTATGTACTTTATGAGTGTTAGAAGTAACTAATTACAACAACATTCGAAGGCCTAAGCTTCATTAACTTGTGAAATTGACCTTTTTGCCAGATACAAGAGGGGAGAAAAGTAAAACTGTGGAAAGAGATACAGTTTTCATTCATAAATTTAAAGAAAGCTTCTATACATCCACACACCACAATCCAACCATCTGAAAATCAAAGTGGATTCTCAAATTTCACAATGGCTAGTTTCAACCTATAACATGCAAATTACTTCCAAGAGCCTAATATACATAATTAAGAAAAATGGCCCTACTCACAGCAAGATTTAAATGGAAATTTGCTTTCACTCAAAAATTCTTAGTGGTCTGCAAATTGAAACAAATTTGAAAACTACATCTTGTATTATTTGGGCATCTTCCTTGCATTCGGTAGATTGAGAACAGGGCACAGTTCTAACAGCACTCCATGCTTATGACAAGAAAAACTAACAGCTCAAAGATGACAATGAATATATTTATCTCATTAATAGTTCTACTTCTGGAAGAAAGAGCATCTTTTACATCAGAACAATACAGAATAGCAGACTGCAACTTGCGATGTAACTATACATTTAGTATTCCATCTCTTTTCCTGTATCTCCTTCATCACACATTTAGTCCTGGTTTCAAACCCTGTTAGGTTAGTCACAAACACATGAGAAAATAAATGAAGAAGCAAGAATTTTGTTAATGTTGTTAAAGAAACTCATCCAGTATATCCCTTGTATTATCTACACATTGTCTTTTCACTCTTTTCACTCTGGAGAAGGTAGACTGTGCTATGAGTAAGAATGAATTAATATAGTTTTGCAGCTATTAAGACAAAAATTGAAATGCTTCCCGAATACATTTTATATACATTAACTACTGATTTGTTGTGATAAAGCAGTGACTTGTACCTTTAGAATGTAAGCAGCCAGAGAGAGAAAAGTGACAAGGAATTTCACCCAGCTTACATTGACCAAATAGTTACTAAAGGAACTTCTACGAATGGGAAGCATGAGATTTGGCTAATTCAGTGAAATCATTAAGAATTTTAGTACCAAGTGCAAATGAAGCGTTAAAATTAGCCCTTTCTCCTCTGACTACATTAATGTTTCAAAAGGATTAAAATAAAAACTTTGTTGCTCTCATGTGGATTTGAAGGAGGGCCTAACCAAAGCAATTCTAGTTCCCTTCCCCCATTCTTGTGGCCAGCTGTGATAAATACCCTATGTACAAGTGCTGTAATATATGGTGCACTGACGTGATATATATAGAATTACTACATCAGAATATTATCACTTTGTCAGCTTCCCACTACTCCCACTTGTCATAAGATCCACAATGTGGGATGATAAATGAGGATCCAAGTGCCTAACCTCAGCTGGAATTTCTGGTATGTTGTACTGCCCAGTAAAACTAATTATAAAACACTAGGAATAAAGTGATAGTTGCTAAAGATGCCCTAAAATCCATAGTTTACAAAGAGAAGTCATTAACAATATTAAACCTCAGTCCATCCCGAGAACAAAAAAAATCTGGGAAAAACAGAGCAAGTTCCATCTCGTCAGAGAACTTGATATACTCCAGTGTGGCCATAAACCAGGTGAAACTTCTAATAACTTCAGGGAAGAAAAAGAAACATCAATAAAAAAAAAAAACCGCTCTAACAAAACTAACCAGTCACAAAAATATCAATTTTTTTAACAAGTCCAAAATTGTTATACAATATTGTAACAATGGTTTTAACAGAAACCAAGTAATTCCAAAATAAAGCCAATAGTATGGCTGAAACAGTAACACATCATGGACAACATGTACCTAAAAACCACCTGCTTCCAAAGCACAGAAAGAGGTTTTCAAGCAACTTTGGTAACATTTGTCCCCCACCATCTTCTACATGCCCTCCAAGAGATCTCTCAGAAAAAAGAAAAGAAAAGAAAAGAAAAGAAAAGAAAAGAAAAGAAAAGAAAAGAAAAGAAAAGAAAAGAAAAGAAAAGAAAAGAAAAGAAAAGAAAAGAAAAGAAAAGAAAAGAAAAGAAAAGAAAAGAAAAGAAAAGAAAAGAAAAGAAAAGAAAAGAAAAGAAAAGAAAAGAAAAGAAAAGAAAAGAAAAGAAAAGAAAAGAAAAGAAAAGAAAAGAAAAGAAAAGAAAAGAAAAGAAAAGAAAAGAAAAGAAAAGAAAAGAAAAGAAAAGAAAAGAAAAGAAAAGAAAAGAAAAGAAAAGAAAAGAAAAGAAAAGAAAAGAAAAGAAAAGAAAAGAAAAGAAAAGAAAAGAAAAGAAAAGAAAAGAAAAGAAAAGACACCAAACAGGCTTTCTCAAAAGGATATTTGAGAGAGGATCAAAATTAGGACAGGAGAGGTCTTGTGACCTATACATAAGTGGCAAATAATTTCAATATGTTATCCTACAAACATTAAAACTAAAGGATGATCAATATTTCAAAAGTGGGCATTTAAATGAAGTACAAGAGTCTGTTAAAGCAACTTTCACCAGTGCAGCTCCATCAAACTTAGTGCTGATTTATAAATTGCTAAACACAGTCATACCAGAATTCTAACTCAGAATTCAGCATCCCAGCCTTAGTGTTACACATTAAACAGCGTGTGCTACACACAAAACAAAACCATAACCCAGAACTACTCTTTTTCAGCTTCCATAACACCGCAGATTTACATTTCACTTATGACAAGAAAACACAAACACCTTGATTTTAACTTTATGCTGACAGCGTTTACTGTGATTTTTTTTTTTTTTTCAATTACACTTTTATCTTTCCTTTTTGAGTGCTCCAGGAGAAGTCTCAACGTATGGGACATCAGCCTGTCCGCATCCCCTCTGTTCTCTGTTCACACACCTCTTCACTGCTCTTTCAGCATCAGCTCCCCTAATCCTGTTACAAAACAGCCCGTAACCAGGTAAGGAACAGCACCGAACACTTCCAGGCACGGAGCTGTACTTCAGCTACCACATAAAGGGAGCAACTACAACCCAACTCCTGTAACACGCACCAAGAATTTTGTTACTTCTTTTTCTGATGTCCTCCAGAGGCCACAATTCTTCGCTTTCGCAAAGCAACTCGCCAGTTTCACTCCTGAACCAGAGGAGAGCCTGGCAAACGCCTCTTTTGACAGCCCCTTCGTGTGCAGCGTATTCTTTGCTTTTTATAGACACGGCTTCACGTCACTCCTTTGCCGAGCCGCTCAGCCCCCCCGCCCCA